>NC_068366.1:991839-1036839 GCF_020536995.1 Dreissena polymorpha
CATTTTTATTTTTATTTCAAAAAGTAAATCTGTCTATTTTTTTGGTATTTTTGCTGTATATAGTGTTTCTATAAAAACTTAATTTAAAATATAACTTAAATGATACTATTTTGAATTTTACGACACTTTGTTTTTAACCGACCCAATTTTTACTTGGCTGAAATCACTTACATTTCTTGGCGCTATTCCATAGATTAAAATTTGTAAAAAATAACTGTCTGTAAAAGAATACTTATTTCATCTTGTTTAAACTTTAAACACCTTTACTGCATCTGTACACACCAACTGCATGCCCATATTTGGAAAATTGAATGAATTATGGAACTTTTATATACCCCAGGGGTGAAAATAAACTGGACAAAAGCCGAGCGTGAGGGTGGTTTTGAAAAAGCATGGAAAGCTACCTACAAATTTGCATGTAGTTTAGTGAAATGATGCTGATTAGGAAAATAATTAATTAAATTATATTTGGATATGTGCCCATTAGAGGTGCGCAAGCTTAAAAAGGTAGAATTACCGAAATTCCCGTTCTTACACGTTGTAGCATGGATCGGGTATTGAACACGGTACACGTGTGTATAAGCACCCTACTGTAGTCCCGGCGGGGTTATCAACTGCACCAATACACCGGTAAGCAACCAGGGGAATATCATATGAAAAAAGAACTATCATGCATGTTTGATGTGTTAAAGTGTGTCACTAAATTTCCCTAACTGCCGATGTCGGCTATAATTTCGGTATAAACATGCACAGAAATTAACATATATATAATGTTATTGCCGGTATGTTATTGGACATTTTGTATGTCAAATGTTCATTATTTGTATTAAAATTAAGACGATGCTTATTTGCCAGAAAGCGTTTATTTCAAATTCAAAACAAGCAATAATTATACATAATACCAAAATATAAAACTAACAAAATGACAACACTCTCGCTTATCGCAACGTTCAGAAGCACGCGCACTTAACAAAATTATTGCAACTAATGCAAGCTGTAATTAATATGTGACTACTTGCTATACAACCAGTATCATGCGAAAATTGATCTTATTTAATTGTGGTTCCCTCTTTGAATTTATGTTGCCTGTCGACTTTTAGAATAATGTGTCAGTAAGAAATGTATTGCTTGCTCTACAATCAGCATCATGCGAACATGGATCTTATTTAATTGTAAATCCCCCTTTGAACTTAGGTTGTCAGTCGACTTTTAGAATAATGTGTCAGTAATAAATGTTTTTCTTCAGTTTCAAGAAATGAAAGATGCAAATGTGTCTTATTTTAATTTTATCCATGTCTTAAATGTGGCTTATTTATATAAGATAAAATGATATACTGCCAGTGTCATGCAAAAAATGATCAAATTTCTTAATATCCACATTCACGCTTTGTTCTTTATTAGCACCGTCTTTAATTAGGCTGTCTATTTAAAGTACAGATTACTGTGAACTTAATAATTGTGCAACGGTGATGTTGATCCATTATCGTTGTTAATTTAAAATGTAGACAACAAGTTAGCAATTAATGAAATCAGTTATTTTGGAAGTAAATCTAATTTTTTCTGTACAGTAGCCAGGTGGATGTGTATTGAGCGGATAAGATAGGGATCACCACAACAAGTTTCTAATACACAGTATAGACTTCCCCTATTATTATTAATTACCTGATTGGAATAAATAAAGTGTTAAAGATCATTTCATGTGAAAAGCAGGATTTCTGACATAATTTCAATCGTTTTGCTTTTATACACAATTTCATGGAACAATGAATATATTGGCGCGATGGAACACAATTTATAAATCAAGCTGACAGTATAGTATCATTTTTTAATTATGTGTAATTTAATTCGCATCTCTCCCTTAACTCGTTCAATGACACGTGAACTTATATCAATTATAAAACATCACGTGCATCATTAAATATTTTTTTTTAATTATGAAAACATATATGTTCTACATGGTTTTGTTTAGTTTTTTTTCTCAACCAGAGAGACATTATAAAACATTGTTATATATAAAGCGCTTTACTTTTCTACATTACATAAAGATATATCGATTTTTTTGTTAAGTGTACGTGCTTGACATATTTATAAAAAGGCAGTGTTTATTTTTGTAATAACATCGAAAATTGACATTTAATTTGATGCAATCCACATTGTTTAGCGGCCAAGCGCAGTATTCCGCTCTCGGCGGCCGATGGTGTATTGCAATATATACAATGAAAAGCTGGGTTTCTGACATAATTTCAATCGTTTCGTTGACGCGGACGTGCTTTTTGGTGGCCAAGAATACTATTGTTCCCTTTATTTAAACCTAAATCTGTATTTTTTTACACTTGAAGGTTTGTACAGCGGGGATTTCGGTACCGGCGCGGGTTTATGTGCTTGTTAAGAATTACCGAAATCCCCGCTAAGAGGCAACATATTATCCTGATTTATGCTTTGATTAAACATTGATAACTAAATTGCAAAAGTGTATAGCATATTGTAAATAAGGTAGTACGATATCATTTGTATCATCAGATTTGTTTGGAAAATACTTTCTGAAGACTTAATATTACTATGTCATGTTATATTTACATATACTTTTGTGTAACCAATGTTTTAAATGTACATTTTACCTTTTTTACATTCGTTTACACATTTTTCACATTAATAAACTATTTAATAATGGAAAAAATATTCTGATAAGAGTGTTTAAATGATTAACACTAATATGATTGTGTACAAATCAACATTAATGCAAAGCCAAAACCCAAACATAATGACATGTAGACCCTTTAAGGCGTAATATGGGGGATTGGCGTAAACAATGATTTCGGCTCTGGGCGTACGAATGTAGCAGTACCGAAATCCCCGCTAATTATTTCCCAAAAGAAGTAACCGAATGGGAGATAATACATGTCACTGGTTGCTAATGAAAAAAAACACCATAATAATTTTGTTGACACTTGAAGGTTTGTACAGCAGGATTTCGGTACCGGCGCGCGTTTAAGTTCTAGTGTAGAATTACCGAAATCCCCACTGAGAGGCAACTTAATGCTGTCAAGAGTGCTTAATAATTAAAAATGATATCATTTTTGTGCACCTTAGCATTCATGTGAAGTCAAAAACCATTCATACCGATGACCTATTGACCCTTTAAGGCGTAAATATGGGGATTTCGGTACTAGGCGGGCGAATGTAGAATTACCGAAATCCCCTTTTCATCATCGCACATTAGTGTAACATAAATTTTAACACAATATATGTAGGGAAACTCATATGATTCGCGTAATGTGAAAATGATTATTATGCTATAATTCGACCACGAAACTTGACGTGACTTAATACCGGACATTATGGAATGGAGCTACGCTTGCCGTATTTGACATAAGACCCATTTTCGCAAATTATCTTATCAATGCTTATATGAATTTGATTGCTATAATCTAATGCGTATTCGACACGGAATTATTGTCAAGGTTTTTCATTTTGTCAATATTTATCATAGCAGGGGACATTGCTGACATCAATATGGATACTGTTTTCATTTTCTGTCGAGAAATGATATGACTTATTATCAAGATTATTTTATAGTACGGTAGCGTTCTCTTCACAAGTGAGATTTATTTGTACTGGTAAATTGCTCTTATACTCACCATTCGGACTCGACGATCGGCTCGAATAAAAATGTTAGTCGCTTAAAAGTACAAATTCATCATATTGAGCACGATTATTATTATTATTATTATTATTATTATTATTATTATTATTATTATTATTATTATTATAATAAATATTATTATATAGATTTTAGAAACTTATACCTTAAAAAAAATCCCATTGGAAAAAAATCCCATGGGAAAAAAAAAATCCCATGGGACAAAAAAATCCCATGGGACAAAAACATCCCATGGGATTTTTTTATTATTTTAAAACACGATATAACGCGTTGAAATCGCGAGAAATGCTCATCATTTGTTAAAAGGTAGTGTTTCTGAAGGCTACATGAATAAATCTCTAAAAATCAGAAAAAAATCCCATGGGATTTTTTTTCCCATAAAAAAATGGGATTTTTTTTCTATCAAAGTAAATTGAACGAAAATAAGCACAAATGCTTTAACAATGCTTAAAATCGATAACTAAGCACAAACGAACGTGTTTTATGTTTTTGAAAATCCCATGGGATTTTTTCTCCCATAAAAAAAGCTGGAGAAAAATCCCATGGGAGAAACCAAAATTCCCATGGGATAATGAAAAATCCCATGGGATATTACAAAAATCCCATGGGGACCCCAACTTTGCAAATAAAATTCATAGTGAAGAAAACGCATTTAACAAGCAAAAATAACCAATTATTAATCACAAGTTAGACTTTTATCTTATACTTTATCACAAATAAGTAAACCTTCAAGAAAAAGGGTACTTAAGTTTGCGAAATTTCGGTTTCGCAAAGTTTTTCCGGTGGCCGTTATATATAAAGCACAAAATCCGTTAAGAAGTCAACAATTTAATAAACAGAGGTTGCGATATACTAGAATATCAATGTACGCAAAGATACTGCCGTAACTATATGATATTGATTTATTATGTATAATATTTCATGAAAAAACGAGTGTTTCTAATCCTTTATTTAACAATTGTTTTGCCTTACAGCATTCGATAAGTCATTTAAACTTCAACTTCCTTCAATTCATGGACCTTTCTGCCAAATTGTTACATATGTGTACTTGTGACGCAATCTAAACCGTAAAACGACGCCGCATTTATGCCTCGCATAAATGTCTCTATTATAATTGTTCAGATTGTTTTTGTGCGCGCGAAATCTGATTGTAGACTGCGTTGGTACATAGCGTTAAGATTGTGTATTCAATTGTTACAAATTACTGGCAAATATTAAACTAAAACAATAGAATTCTTTTTAAAAAAATTCATTTAATTTAATTAAAGTAAAATGGAAATAGTTTCGATACACGGTGGCCTTAAACGAAAATCAAGAAAATAATAAAACAAATCAGCGAAATAAATGAGGGTAAAAGACAACTATTAATCATTTCATATATTATTTTGTTTGATTGTCGGAATGTCCTAAATCAAGTTCGAAGAGTACAATAATAATAATAATATCGCAACATGAAACCCGCAAATTAAAATCATAGTAGGAACGTGGTCGTTAACAAATATTGCACATCTGTGTCTTTCTGTACATATCGGTTTAGCATATATCAGTTACCATTAAATAGGATAAGTTTTAAACATAATGAAGTGGAAAAACAGAACGTGTACGTCAACAAATAAAACTATGGAGACTGAAGGCGAAAATTTGAACAAATGTCAAATAATCATACTTTATTGTTGGGATCGGTTTATTAAAAATAAATATAGAACATGTAAACGTATTTTCTGCTTAAGTTGCTATGTTCTTGTGACAATATACATCATTCTACAGTGGTAAATAAGTTCATGATTGTGATAATTATTACTATGAATTATTTTGAATGTACTTATTTGTTGTTCTTTATGTTTCATATTTTTGAAACCAATAATTCGCATTAATAAAGCGATATATAAGGTATTATGCGTATGTCAAAAGTATGTTTCTACTTTATATAGGCACACATAATCTCATGAATATTTATTGAATCAATTGGAATCATATATTAACATGATATTGTGTGATCTGGTATCTGATATTGTTAAATGGTATCAAATTCAAATGTTGCTTTGCGCGTTTATTATATTGAAGGTAAAGAAGCAATTTCCGGAGATTTTTATCCATAAAGGATGAGGCATTGTCCCGCTAAGAGAAATGCTTTTTTATCAGCGATCATCATACACTTTGATTGATCATAATAACAATGCGTTTCGAGAACCACTACTGCATCCTCTATTGGGATTTACACTAGATGTTTCAGAGACAATTTTGCCACAATAAAACAATGTTGCACTTGAACAAATCCTCCGGTATGTTAATTTAACTCAAACAAGTAATTCATACTTTAATTATGTTGCATGCCAGTAGTTGAATATAATACAAGGAAGCGAATATTCCAAAAATGATGTTGCAGTTATGATATTTTACGATCAGCTACACATAAATGTTACTAAGATGTGAATGTGTTAGCCGAATCATCGAGGCATTTCAAAAGGAGTAGAGTTTACACAATTTTGGGGAACATATATATATTATTAGGACTACAAACAGTCATTATAATGTGGAATACGGTATCAGCCAATATTCCATCATTTCGAATTCTATATGTGTTGAGGCCATTCAGTTGTTCAAGTTTGATACAAATCAGCCCATACAACTTTTAGGAAAAAAAAATATATATTGGGAAAAGGATATATAAATTAGGCCAAACGTGTAGCAGCTAAAATCACTGTCTTTACACGTATCTCTGCACAGTCGGGTCCTTAATCTGTGTCGGTTTAAGCAAAAAGAGTTTAATACATAACAGTTTGGGGACTTGATATTGTATAGTGGAAAAAGACATATTGTCATAATTCAGCAACATATTTTCAGCAAATATGTTCTTCTTGTACGATTATGTACACATTTCGATCTTCAGCTTTGATAGTTTTAGCCAGATACGCAAACGCAATCAAAACGAGCTGAAAAGTGGGTATATCGTGCCTTAATCTAATAATAAAACATTTAGAAAGCCACCATTCCTTCCTGGAAGAGCATCTAGTAATTTAAGTTATTCCTTCATGAGAGCCATCAGGCATTCAGGACATTCTCTCTTTGAAAGTTCGAGCCTGATAGTCGACACAGTCCACAAAGTCGAAGAAGAAGAGTTGATAAAACGAAAAGAATCTCTTACTTTGTGGATCACATACAACGGCAGTCGGGATACATATTGTGTAGTTACGAGGAACCCATACGATTTACTGTTTTGAAACGTATTCCTCCCTTTCAAACTATTTTTATAAAATTCCCTTAGAAGTCTTTAAACATTCAAAATTACGTGTGTACTTTTTGAAGCTTTTTCTTTTATTAGTCGGTATCAGAAAAAATATTGTGGGAATTATTACGAAAAATCTTTATTAATATATGGGCTGTAGTAATTGTGCAATTAGTTAATAAAGCAATCACGATACTGTTTAAATTGCAAAGATTCTACACGGAAAGTAAAAGCGTTATACGTAGATTAATGGAAATAAGTAAAAACATGTTCAAACATCGTAATGCGCCAACGGTGGTCAACCAAATATAATTGCAAATACATGTCCACCAAAAGCTTATAATGGAAAAGGAAATTATCGTTCAAATCAGCATACCCATAGTTGTGCTTAAACAGGTTACATATAGAATTAAACGTCATGATTATCTATGAGTCTGTGCTCCAGTGGCCATAATAACTGTGATTGTATTGTTATGCTAAAAGAAGAAACTTTAGAAGTGGAGATTATAACAACGTTTAGGAACTTCGACAAATCTCAATGCCGTAAATACATTCTTAAGCAACGCATTCATAAAGAATGTTTAAACAGTATAAAATCATAAAAAAATAAATAAATTTGTATCGTTGTGATACGTTGGTTTTGTTTTCTTTACTCTTTCTTTATTCGGTTTTTATTTTACAAAGTACAAAATAACATTCAATTACTGTCATGAAACTGAATGGAAATAAATAATGGTACAAACGCTTATAATAAGCATAGCATTTACTACAAACGTAAGTATGCAACAAAGTTGTGTCGTTTGTTGAAATTGTATTTATTTCAGTGTGTATATTATAAACTTGAAGAAAAAACTGAATTTATAAATGGGACACATAACGTTAAACAAGTACATTCCGTATTTCGTTCAATATAGTGAATTTGTTTTGAATCAAATGCAGTTCCAAAAGCAATCTTAATCTTACATATTGTGTTAAGTGTATTATTCCATTCAATAACTTAATAATTATATTTATTATGATACAAATGGCAGGACCAAATCGAATTGTACAAAAACGCTTGAATAAGCGTAATTAGTATAAACACGTTTCAAGAAAAAAAACTGACTACATAAAAATAATACGTTTATTTCGAAATATAGGCAAACGTGTATTCAGCTTTTTCTTCCTATTAAAATTATTTGAGATTATTTCAAATAATATCATGTTGTAAGTAAGGACTAGTTAGCGGTTTTCATACATACATCTGTGAACAAATCTATTTGAGAAACAAAGACAAAGATGCCGAAGCACTATTTTCCTTCTTCATTATTGAGCGACAAACTGTACTTGTAATGGTGTAAAGCTCATCAAGTCGAAATACAAGACATATTGTTTGTTTCCTTTTCCCTGGAAGAAAGTACACACTTTTTTGCATGTCCCCGAAAAAGATACGTCTGTTTTATTCAATCCTAAATGCGATCAAAATATGATTTTACACAATCAAAAAATGCCTTCTATATATTCTTTCATTAGGTTTTTTAATTGCTATGAGAACCTCATTTTCGCGTTCAATTCACATTAATGTAGCAATTTTTGCAAAGAATCTTCACATATTAATTTTTAATTTAGTTACTGATCTCTTATTTACGTCACTTCGTATTCAAGGCTTATTCCATTCGAATTATAGTAATTTTAATAACCAATGGTTTATTATTCATCAGATAAACATAACATCAACTTTCGGAGGCACAATGCCCTGCTTAAAGGGAAATAATACTTTTATCTGTTCTTAAATAGAAACATTTCAAAACACACTGTCAGTGCTTCTTTCAGTTCATGTCACGCATCTCAGAAAAAAGCCGACATACGAAGTGTGAATGATTACATATAAGATATGCAAAATTACATAGTTTTGATGTACGATATACCCACATTAATAATTCATTTAATAAAATTAGCTATCAACCGGTTATTAAAGCTTTTTTTCAGGTAAGTTACCAATAACATGACAGTACATAAAATACATAGGAATCTGAAAAAAGGAAGGGTTAACTGCATTGTAGCAGCCAGAAATTATTATGAAACAGAAAAATGCATTTCTATGTAGATATAAAAATAATCATTTGTTTAAACGCGCTAAATGAATCAAATACTGGATATGCTATTGTAAAGCACATGAATGCTATCATTCAATTACAGTTTAAAATACATTTGATGTTTTTTTATTGCAATGTTTACGTGTAAAGGGGTTTTATGTGATATAAAACATTGAAATTGTATAATTCTGTATTACGTTAGTTGTTTTATATTTCCGTAAACATTAATAGTCCAGCAATTATAATCAACCTGCTATGCCATGTTAACGGAACACTTCTAACAGGATAACATTCACTTTATCGTGAATTACATCAAATAAAGAATACAGGCACAATCATCAAGAACTTAATCGCCTGAGTGATTACCATGAACCCTTATTCTGTGTTTTATTTCTTTAACGTAACACGTTTATCTCGTTTTGTGAAGTACATACAAGTTCCCATTAAAATAACTATCTTGATGCAAGATTGGATATCACGACGTTTAAACTTGGCATGTAAGCGTTACATAGAGTACACTGGAGCACATTAATTTTCGCAGAATATTGAGTTACATTGAGCGAACCCAGAACATGTGATGGTCTGCTTAAACCATACATTTCATTCATTTTAGTTCAAAATTGTAGTATTTCCGTTTTATTTCATATAATACATTTAAAAATTAAGAAAAAAACTAGGAAAAATTTCAAAAATTTAAATGTTTCCTTCACTGTGTCGTACGCTGAATCATCAAATTGTTGGATGTGAATAATCAAGCCTTTTATTTAATCTCTACGTAATTTTGCCATAAAGCTGCTGATGTATTCGGAACGGCATGGTGGTTTGCAAAATATACTTTCAGATTTAATAAACCGATACACTACATTTTTGGCGTTTGTTTTAATTTTGAAGTGACGTGGATACATATGTTTGTTCGCTCCCGCTTCCAAATACTTAACGTTATATATTAAATAAACACGTTGAATAAGACATATATAATTACTAACAATAACGAGAAAACACTAATTTTAATAAGTTATTTCTTTTTGAAACTTTGAATTCATGGTTTTATTCTTACGATCTCGGCATTTAATGAATTGACTCAAAATACATGTATGAGTACTTTATGTATACATTTTGATCTGGAAACGCTAAAAATATTAAAGAAAAAAGAACCGTCAAATCATTATAATCATTTGCTTTACTTGCTTTTTGGTAAATTATTACGTTCAGCAGAATTAATTAATTATAGTGATCATGCTTGACGAAAATTTTCAATACTTCGCCATGAGCCAAAATGAAATACGAAATGTTTTAACATTAAATTAAATTAATTGATTCAATTAATTAAATTAATTGATTTGTTGCATATAATTCAAACTTTATTATTTATGTTTTAGCAGTTACTTTTTTCCAATTGTCATCTTTAAATGATTCATGCAAGCCAACTACTGCAGGAAATCACGCAAAGTTTCTTTAAAACGATATAACGTTTTGAGCATGTAATCTCGTGCAGATCAGGCAGTTTTATACTTGGGAAACAATGGTTACCGTTAAATGATATATGCGAAAGGATTAGAAGATTGAACAATAATGATCATCGATTTCAACTTCGTGCATGCCATTTACGGATTTGATATGTTCGATAATAAGCCAAATATGACCAGACGAACCTAAATCGGAAAGATTAGTCTTTTAGATAAAGATGGTTTGTTCCTTTGACGAAATTAACAAAAATGCAATAAATAGACACTGCGGAGGAGTAAGATTCGTTTTTCTAATGTCTCATTTTTTTAAATTTACATCACCACACTTTTTTAAAGAAAACTATTTACAATGTCAGGTAAGAAAATTAATCCGTACTTGATTTAAAGTGAATATGACCTGATGCAAATAAGAGACTATATGTGTAACAAAAATGAATCAAACGAGGTTGTACGGGCCCCATCCCCTTAATTCATTTTAATACTTAAGAAAAATACTTACAAACAGACAAGTATTGGCAGTTAATATAACTTTTATGAAATGGGCTTATCTTTTATGAAAAGTACACACGAAGAAATTATGTCCACGTAGTTTACCTTTGACTATACATTTTAGATTTAAGAATCTCATATGTGTACAAACCTTTTCAATCATCTTGGAAAACTATTGAAAGGGGCCTTTTTACGCTTCGGTAAATTGATAAACTTGGAAAAAAGTGTTTCAGATTCGAAAATTTTCGTTTTAATTATGATATTTGTGAGGAAACAGCAATACTGAACATTTAGAATGGTCTGAAATAGCCATTATAAATACAATATTATAAAGCGTTGCAACGCGAAACGATTGAATAATTTGGAGTATTATGTTGTTGTCGTTATATTTTGTGAAGCTACGACAATTGCTTATAAAAATATAAAATACGACCATCATAGTATGAGCACGGATGGTCGAGTGGTCTATAGAATTATGACTCCAGGACACCAGTGGTCAGTGGTTCGAGCCCTGTTGAGATTTACTTTTTTCTTTCTTTTTTTTTAAATTGTATTCTTCAATTTTACCGGAGCTGTTTAGATACAATGGTTACATTTATCAAAAAAAAAGCATTTAATGACATACTTTTATACATGCCAAAATCTGTGAAAAGGCCCCTTTAAGTGATAAAAAATCCTTTGTGGCATTCACCAAAAACCATTTGCAAGAAGATCTATAATTTGGCCTCTAAGTAAGACCTTGAAATTAAATGTACCCATCTTGTTTTATGAGCGACACATCGTATCATATTGGTTAAAATGTGTTTTGACGCATTGGTTTAAAAATCCGGGTTGCACAGGAAAATTACATCTCGAATAAACCATATTTGACAATAAAGTCTCTTTCTCGAACATCGACATCAAAGTATGCCATTCCATGACGTTCAGTTATTGTGTTATCTTTTAATTGATGCGGAAGATGCAAAAGTCCAATTTTTACGATATTTGCAATGTGTTGAGCTGAATATTTTGATTGCTTAAATATAACGCTGACGGTAAATAAACAGCCTCAAAATAGTGTGTACGGGTTTTTCCAAAATAAAAATAGATGCCAGTTTATCACAAACACGAATTGCGGTCATACACTCCTTTCATTTCACCATACATGTTTATGTTGCTTTCAACAAAGCAATCCATTTAAATAAAAACTTTTAAATATATATTCGAAATGTATCAACAATTGGGGTGCTGTTTTTTACTTATCCAAATTAAACCTACTTTCCAGATTTCATATTATGTTTTTTTGGCGGGATTTTAGTAAAATTGCATGTAAAATAATAATCGGCTAATATTTTAACTCCAAAAGTTTCTAATCTTATTTTATGTAGATAAAACGGTGGCGCTAATGTTACTTCCCTTCTCCAACCTTCGACGACTTTCCAAGCATAAATGGGAAACTGAATAAGCACCAGGGGTCCGTCTTATCAAAGATCGTACGACAATGTTGACTTACGATTGAATTTTGTAATTTAAAAATATAAGTGATTATGATCTGTATGTTTCAAATATAAAGCATTTCTAACAGCTACTTTTGGAAATAAATGGAATTGTTCAACAAAAGTAATTATAAAGTGACGGTAACATATTTATGGCGCTTCGAAAATTGCATCGTAAGGTGAGAATGTCGTACGAAGTTTGATAAGACGGGCCCCAGTTTCCTCATGCATGCAGGGATAATGGCAATGACTATTTCAATCCACTTTTCAAATTATACCATCTGCAATCTCTTGACAACAGCTAAATTGTATTGGCAACGTTAATGAAGTTAAGGTTATTTACTCAACACTTTCAAAAGACTATTCTTTAAATGTAAGTGTTTATTTACCTACAACGTTCCTGCTGTAAATTCCAAAATAAGTCCTAATTTCTTACTTTGCGCGGCTGCATTTCAACTTTGCATAAATCCACTGTTTAAACACATTTTAAATCGAAAACTGCCTATCCGAAGGTAAAGCCTCGTCATTTCGGATGATGACCGAGTGAGGCATATGTAAAACACAACCTTGAGCTGTATTGAAATAATCGAATTATTTTGTCGTTGTCGAATGAACAGGACATATTGTTTTCAATGTTATTTTAATTTATTTTGGTATGTGTGATTTGTTTATGCAATAATAACAAAAATACACATTTTCTTGGACATGATCATTTGCGGGCGCTCTCAAAATCCGTTCCTGCCCTCGTGCTGCGCAATCAGGCAGGAACGGATTTTTTCGAGCGCCCGCAGATGATCATGCCCTCGAAAACGTGTATTATCCCTATATTAGTGTAATTTTAAGCAGGAAACGCTGCTGCTTTTTTTCTATTTTTATATCACTTATATGAAAGGTTGAGGTATGAGGAACCGTACTCAATATCAGTTTAAATGTATCATCATCACCTACCAAAACCTCTTATATCAGAGAAATTCAAAATTAAATAAATATTAATGATATAAAAACAATATTATATTTTGGCCAACCATTCAGCCAATAAAAACGGACATTCTTTTCGGCAAGAAAAAGAAAAAAAGTGGAGTCATTAGTATTAACATACTACAAATATGCATATCAAGACATTAGGAAACACACGAACATTTTGATACCACGATATGCCCATAAACACACGGCATTTGGCACTTACATGTGTATCAAATTACATGTAATCGTACGAGAACAAGCATGCACTTTATGAGACGAATGTGTGATATATTTAAGTGGTTCGTATGTAACAGATTTCCCTCTGTCGTTGGCCAAAAAAAAATTGAAGCAATCTAGAATAGTTTCATGTTAATGTGTCCTTAAACAGCTGGACAATGGAACTAATGGATTTATTATCTTATTTTTTCGATTTGATAATACATAAGTGTCTTTCTGGAGATTTTAAGTTCGTGGCACAAAGTGTTCGTCAATGTTCTAGCTGCATGTATTGAAACTGGAAAAATCCAGACTGTAACAGAAGTAGTTTTAAGACTTGTTTTTTTATTGTGGGTATATGTTTCTTAAATTTTGCTGGCACACGATTTTACACGATTTGCTTTAAAAAAAATTAGCAAAATAGCGCCAATCTCTAAAATCAAATAAACCATTATGCATATTTTGAGCATCGATATAAAAATCTCTTTTGAAAATGTTCAGGCAATAATGCACACTCGCATTTGTTTTCGTCTACTGAATATGAGCTTTAATTCTTGAAGAGCAATTTCTATGCGTTTTATCATAATAATTTATTTTTTAAATACATATCGCTTTTAAGGGCAAAATCGAATACGTTAGCGTTACCAATCGCCGAAATTTCACTGGGCAATAATTACAATTCCAGATTTGCGATCAACGATCAGATTTTCATGACATTGGCAATTGAAAAAAATGGCAACCTCTGATTTTCAAATGCACTCCCTAAATTCCTGTTTTTAGGCCGTATAAATCGCAAGGAACATCGACCTGAATACACAGATAAAAATACAGATAACAGGTAAGATACCAGAGATGCCCGAGGGGATAATGGCACCCACCTTGTAAAGGTCGATAATCCACTTGGCTAGTCCCTTAACTGGTAACGCTTTACACTGCGAACTTTTTTTCAAACCTTTGGATTACTCTGCGATTTACTATAGACATAAATGTAGCACTGAAGCGGGTCCTGTAGTGACAAGAAATTGTCAGGTACCTTTCCAGTCCTCAAACTGTGACGTTCAACGTCTAATCGGTAACGCGAATGTTTATGAGGGCCGTGTTAACTCGCGACTATTATTTGTTATTGACGTAAACCGGTTAAGTGAGAATTAAACAGTGCATAAAAGATAGTTTACTTAATAACATATGGCAAGTGAATTGTGACAACAATAACTGTTAACAATTGTACGCGGTAGTAATTTCATTCCAGCGCATGTATATTTCATCATGTTCATTAAGAGAACTGATTTACACCGTTTTCTTACAGCCATCAGAAAATATTTGCATGCAAAAGTCTACAGCGTACACCATTCTCTATACAAATATGTGGAAAGCCTTGACTGTCTTGACTGTCTACATTGTTGTGTCCAAATCGACATATATTTAGTCACGGTGTCAATATATTTAGTCAGTATGTCATTTTAATGTCGATGTGACATTATATTTTGTCAATAAGTCATTATATGAGGTGCATTTGTCAATATATTATGTCATGCCACCCTTACATTGAGTCAATATGTAATTATATTGGGTGCATTTGTCAATATCTTGTGTCAAACCATCCTTATATTAAGTCAACCTGTCATTATATTGGGTGCTTTTGTCAATATATTATTTGAAACCATCCTTTTATTAAGTCAATCTGTCATTATATTGTGTGCATTTGTCATTTTATTATAATGGCATATTGACTAAATATATTGACCAAGTGACTAAATATATTTCTATTTGGACACACCAAAGTTCAGTTTGTACGTATAAGACTGTCAAGGCTTTCCAAATAAAACCCGTAGTGTAATAAGAGCGCGAAATTCATGATGTAGTCTGTCAAAGTCACGCATTGAAAGAGTGCGTGTTGCAAAAGACCGTGCGCTGTAACTATATAAAAGCGTGCATTTAAGTATGTGTTGTATTTTACAATGAAAGTTTACATCGGAATTAACGCACACACAGGGAAAGTATTGTGCCATTTAAACAATAGAAACATTAAGTCAATATACGTTCAATACATGGCAGTAGGTGTATCTTTAAAGAGCCACAAAGCACCAGACTATGTTGTTTGAAAAATACGTTAGTAAAGAATATTACAGAGGCGGAGGGGGTGGGGGGAACCTCGAGGAGTTAGCCTTTACTATCAATACATGAACATAAATAAAAATAATGAAAAAAAAGCATTTAATTTCAGGTGAAAAGTATTACATATTTAATTTAAATGTGGTTTGCATGATACGTGTATTACAATGCTTATTGATATCAATTCATTTATGATAATAACAACCGGTATGTTGTTACAGGTACACTCATATTAAGAACTAATTAGCTTATGATGTGGGTCGTCATCTCAACGCTAAAATTTTGCTTCTTTTTTCATAAGCGTCGACATAGGTCGTGCAGTGTAATGAATTGCAAAAACTAGAGAATAATTAAGATCACAAGGGGTCGGATTTCTTTTTTGCTACTTCATTATTTAAATTTATATATGTATTTAACATTTTGTATACTAAAAGTATTCCCAAATTATCTATTAGCCAATTAAAATTGATATTCACATATTGCCATCGATAAACAATATTTAAATGGGCCTTTTCACGTTTTGGTTAATTGACAAAATAAAAACAAAATGCTTCAGATTCGCAAATTTTCGTTGAAGTTATGGTATCTGTGAGGACAAAGAAATACTGAACATTTACCACGCTCTAAAATATCCATTATATGCATCTTTTGACGATTTACAAACTGGAAAATTATAAAGCGTTTCAACGCGAAGCGATTAACAATTTGGATAGTTATGTTGTTGTTGTTTTATTGTGTGATACTACGAGGATTGCTTGTATTAAGGATAAAATACATCACTGATTGTATGATCACTGATTGCCGAGTGGTCTAAACGATAGACTTTTACTCAAGGGGTTAGTGATTGGAGCCCAGTTGAGGGATACTTTTTTCCTTTCTTTAATTGTATTCGTGTTGTTATTTTTTACTGGATCTTTTTAGATCCAATGTTTACATTCATCAATATAAAGCATTACATGACAAACTTCAATACATGCAAAATATGCGAAAAGGCCCCTATTAGTCTACACTCTGTGTAGCAGAGTATTCATAAACGTTTTGAAAGCAGATTTGAATTAAAAAGAATAATATGTCTTGTTTAATCATGTGGACACACGCTAAGCTACATAGATCAGGGGTTATTTATCCATTTGAGACATAGTAAAGGTTATCAATGAAAAAATTCCATTTGTTTTCTTTTTTCCAATGTTTATTTCATTTTGTTCGTAAACATCGAACGATGAAATATATATCGTCAAGCTTAAGTATTGGCCATAGTTTGCTTGGGAAAGGTCGAGCGGTTTAATACGCCATACGCAAATATGAACGTTATATGTCATGCATAACAATTCGTTTTATATAACAGCAATTCCTAATGTGCAAAAACAATTCAAATAAGACGTCAATACATTTATTGCAGTTGTATATTGAACAGCATATTTGTTTAAAATTTGATATGTTTGAATATTACTTACATTTATTGTTAAGTATTATATGAATATCCATTGTCATGTAAATGTACATATCTTTGCTTTTAATTCATTATAAATGGTCATGTGCGTCTATGTTCATGATTCGTATACTAGTAAATATGAATGAGAATATTTAAATTAATAGATATTTACTTGAAATACTATAATTAAATTAACATATACGGGACAACACATACATGGCAAAAACATTGACAGACCCATCACTTTAATCAATATATATATGATTCTGTCGAATACTATTTTACTAGTAGCTCGTCGTATTTTCGAAAAGTTATGTAAATGTGTTTATGAATTGGATGTTTAAGTTGCAATGTGCCTTTGGAGATATGCATTTAATTTGTATACGGCGCAACAAAGGAGGATCACAATTTGCTTAATCACCCGTTAACTCGCGACATCACAAAGCCCTTTGATGTTACTTTGTATCGTTGCTTCGCTTTGATGTCCAAAACCAAGAATAGAAAATATTCAGTAGTCTAGGGATTTGCACGATGTTCTGCAGCATTATGCATTTTGTACAATTAACGAGGATGTAACGGATTTTTAATATATTGTCTCACAATTGCTAAGCACACACTTTTTTCAAGTGGACGATGTTTTGATTAATTCAATATTGCCACGCCGACTTCGTATTTAGCAGACAATATTTACACAGTTTGACAGCTTGTTTTGCATAAAGTATTTACCTGACGAAATCGTGCTAGTTTCATTGTCGGTACCCACGTTAACTTAAAAACGATATCCATCTTGTCAATCTAATGACAGCGGTATATTATAAATAGATATATTACCTGACAATTATTGTGGTTAATCATAATAATTTATCGATATAAAAATTTATGTAGTTGTTTTAATAAACAGTTACAATAAAATTAGGCGCAACTTACACATATCTATTTTCGTTCTGAACATTAGTATCACCAGATTTAATAAGTGTTTTTTATATTCAGAATTATATATTGATTTAAAGAAACAAAAAGGCAGTATACGTAAACGGAGGAGCCGAGGAAAAATAAAAACCAAGAAATATTTCAGGAGATAATTTCTTCTTACGCCCGCTACACGTGTGTTTTCCAACAAATATCCGACATCCCATTCGAAACATGAACATATTTAATACATAATACACAACTCTTTACATAAAATTATAACAATTTTGGACACTGCACTAAACATAAAATGATCAGAATTTAGATAAGCAACCAGGAAAGGTCAATTCAACGCAATGTGAGCTTACAACAGTTTAAAGGCGCACCAATCCTCACACAAAACGGACTCAGCACACATTCATGCAGGCTTGTCAGATACAATCTTTGATGAGGTTAGAGAGTCGCTAAACATTTGGTCAATCTGTCATTGACACATATTCGTTTCCTGTAAACTATTCTGATTACTTATCAGATATCGATCTGACAACGCTTAAATGTCTACAGGTTCTGCCAAATCTGCCAAATAAAACATAATATTACAATACAAAATACGCTATTTTGACGACATAAAAACTCCAGATTTAGCACATGTTCAAAACCATGTTAAATAATTCAACAAAAACAAGTTATGTAAAAAGACTTTTGTCTATATTATGATCATCACTGAAAATTTCACTTGATTAATAATTTTCAGTCTTACCGAACGATGACACGTCAATAATAGTTGGTTAGGCTCGTTCGTTTGAGCTATATACAATAACTTAAACACTGTCAAAACACAGTCAGATAAATGAATTGCATGTTCCTTCTGTGAATACATATTTGTATGTTATGCATCTCACACGAAAATTAAATGCTATGCTCTGGGTAAAATGAGCATTGTTTTCAAATCAGTAAAGTATGCTCAATTTAAAAGCTGAAACGGAATGTTTATGAAAATCCGGTGTGCTCATTTGTTTTGAATTGTTGACACAATTCGATGTCACCAAGTCCTGTGCGCTGAAGGATTCAGACGATAGCAAGTCACCAATAAAAAGTCCCTATGGATCGAATAACAAACAGTTACTGCTCATTCGAAGAAAACACAAATATCTGCTGGTCGTGACATTGTTATGGATGATCGCAGTGCAATAGGGGTTTTAAAATAAAAACAAATCTCATTCGATGCACTTTATAATTAACATTTATTTTGCTGGGCAGCAGCTAGTAAGAATAGTATATTCGTACTTCTGATATTAGAATTTTAAAAACACAGGGTTTTTTTATCGCCAAAGATAAATCAGCGTTTACGATGAACCAATAACCCTTTGACATAAAGCAGCCTTAAAATAATTTTGATCATTTAGAAACAAGACATTTTAAACGACTATCCTGATTGTACAAAATTCAGATTTTCAGAATTTACAACACTGTTTGACAGAACATTTGATCGCATTTCGTTGCATTCTTTACTTAAAAGTTGCACATGGATTTCTTTTGAAACTCAAGCAGGATCCGTTTTAAGGAATTTAATCTTTATTCTTTCAAGGTATGGCATTTTTAAATGTAATGTGTGCATTACAGACTGATATAAAAAGCATATATATAAAATAAACAATAATGATAGAAACCAAATTATATAGGACACAAAATGATTAAATTGTAGTTACAAGCAATGGAAATAATTTGTAATGGATCGATGACCAACATCCAGTCATATATATTTTTTAATAAAATATATTTCACCCAATACTTTTAAATCTTAATTACAATTCCGTGTCTTCCCTAAATAAATCAAGTTAGTAACGAATTTGAATCAATTGTTCAATTTGAACTAAAGGGTTCATCACAGGGTAGCATACCAATATATTTCTCCGCACGAGTGTTAAAATAAACACAGCATTAACACAGCGAACGATGAATTCAATGCTTTAAATACACTTGAAATAATAAAATTCTACATGTATTACTTTCCTGTATTATATTTGTATGTGACATAATAAAGGACAAAAGTAATGGACATGCAACATAAAGCCTACTTGCTTATGTAGAACTGCTTTCATCCATAAGAAATATATTACTTGGCACAGGTAGAATATGGATTTTAATGCTTTTAGCAGCAAGTGTATGTTTTCAATGGTAATTACCATCAGAATACATAAACAAATATTGATAATTAGGTTTAGTAATAATATCACCATTGCAAAATGCTATATGAACGAAATTTCCAATTGTATTGTTGTAATTTGCTATTCAGAACAAGTAAGCGTCAATAAGAGTGCCCTATTACTAGCACGCTGTATGGTTCTGACGGCCCGTCACCTTCTTCAAGGCCTCTGTGGGAGAGGCTAGAGGTTTTCGTTGGAGACACATTCACAAAGACGTCCCCCTCTGATGACTTGATGCTGTTTTTGCTTCTTGACCACATTGAGTCACTTTTTTTCACCAATTGTCCTTTAGAGCTCATTTCAAAGATTCTTTCCAGATGATGGTCGTCGGTGTGGAAAGCAGTGTGTGACCGGTAGTGTCGTGGTTGTTTGTGGTACAATAGTGGTTTCGTATAGGAGTTCTTAGTCGGCATACTCAACGTCCTTGGGCGCATGTCCACCAAATATTCAAACTCCGACTCCCAACGCAAATGCACTCGCATATATGGGTGACCTTCCGCTTTCAGAATTGTAGTAAAATCTTTCGCACTGTGTCTCCTCTTTGCTATCAATCCATTCGTCGTTATTCATTTTCGTATGTTGTGTTTCTTATAAATTTGAAAGATTTTCAACTGAAATAATCGACTGTAACAAACTTTTCGCAAATGGCGACTCGATGTTCCGTGCACTGTCAATAGCACGCACTCTGTCAGCTCACTTTTGTAAATCAGCACGATATTGTCTTAGAAACGGAGACTGTCTCCCTCATTGTTCAATCACAGTACACTGATGCATTTGTTTTAAAGAATTCTCGGTATTATCACAATTACTTTGGGTTCATGTTTCATAGGACGGTTTTTGCTTTTTGCGGGAAAATGCGATATTGAACGTGATGTTTGTAGACAATAACATAAATTTTAACTTTTAAAATCTGTAAATTGTTAACTATTGCCTGAAACAATAGTTCAAGGAGTGACACGATATTGACTTTTTTACCCTACTTTCTTTTTAAACTCTCTGATATTTTCCAAAAGAAACTATAATAGTTATCAACGCAAGGTGTTAACATGTTTGCTAGCATTATGCAAACATGTTCAAAACGTACAAGTAGACTTTTATTACAAATTTATGCCATTGGCATAAACCGATTTGTTTTATTTTAAAACAAATAAGAGCGCATGGTCCTCTTATTCGACCTTCAAATGTAGTTTATATGGTCACCAGGTGACCAAATAAAACTAAACCCAGCGTGAAAGGAAAGCAAATAATTGCCAAACTGAATGCGGACATCATGAACGCTACACATCTATAAACTATCAAACATTCTTCTTATTATTTGCTTGCGTTAACATTTTGCATAACATACTTACATTATTACCATTATTTTTTTGCAATTATTCATGCAACTAGCATATAATCGTGCAAAATAATGTCCCGGGCATTTGTAAACTCGAACATTTAGAAATCGACTGCTAACGTATGGTGCTTGATGTCAACAGTTATGACGGTATGGAATAATTTCACATCATTACATGGTAACATCGTAACCTCGACATTGCAGTACTAAAGTTCGCAAAAATTAGCACATAATGTGACCAAAAAACTAGTGTTATTATGATGCATGTGTAATATAATTAACTTGCGACATATCAAATGATTAATATAAAAAAACGCTCATCATAATGTTGTTGGATAGCCTAGTAATGTCGAACAGATTCGCGACTTGTGTCGCAGCTGAGAAGCAATTTCCGTAGAATTTTAATAGCATCCATATATGTCATGTCTGTGACAGGACTAATATAACAGCCCACGGTTATTTTATTGTAACATTTCGCGATTCATTACCGTAAAGGCAATCATAATTTAATACATTGCAAAAAATACCAGTTGATTTTATCTATAAACAAATTAATTAAATACTGATGTACCCTCTAAACCAATACAACTTGGTATGAATTGTGCTTGACGAAAACTACGTTATGCATGTTTACTGCCTTAACCCATGGATCAATTTATTTCCAAAAATATGGATGTCTAGTGTATTTATTTCTATATTTACAATATTTCTTACATAAATTCCTTTAAGCAAACAGCGAAGACCCTGATGAGACGAATTAAAATGCCCGTATCCCGTGAGAAAATTACACGGCGAGCACCGACAAGCGTGTGAAAAACTTGACAGAAGTATGCCCTTACACCAATATTGGACAATATTTGACAACAACACAGTTTAAAATACCACAGTGACTGAACAATCACTTAAAATTATCGGCGTTCGAGAAAAAGAAACACGGCTGTTGAAAATTCCGGTTTCTGTTTGCTATAAATACAATCAGATATTAGCATACATTTGGTTTGTTTTAGAAAATGACACGATAATCGGATTGTTTGATTTATGGAATTGGTTTTCTTTATTTTTTACGTGATATAACCTCGCGATGAACAGCTTTTAAGAGAATATTTCGTTGTATGTTACGCTTCTTTCACTCAATTAGCGCAAGTACTTACATTTTTACTTCATTGTCAACAGAATGCTTTTGTTTAAAGAGGTGTGTTTTCATTTTAGTATTTAAAAACTGTATATCCCTTACAAGGATTGGAAACACATTGTGTTTGTTTTTCAAAGTATGATATTCAAACTTTATTTCCAAATGCACACTCTAAACTTTTAAGGTATGTAAATGGCTTTCAAATGTCTTTGCTTATATATTTAATAGCAAGCCCTTACTAAGTTAGGGCAAACGTTTCATTTCAATATTCGTATTTAATACACGATATTGAACAGATTTTACTGAGCTATAAAGTTTTAGTCGCTTAAAGCATGTTGCAGCAATATAGATTGTTGACACGTCCAGTATCATCACCCTTCATTACAAAAAGCAACGAGAGTTGTTAAGCTGTATATCGCTTGTAGAAGTTTATAGTCATTCATTTAATAACTGTTTTTTTTCTCTTTAATTAATTGATAAGTCATTAAAACTTAAATTGCCTTCATAGCATTTGCCTTCTGCCATCGTGTCACATAATATTGTATAGTGCCGCAATCTAAAATGTTAAATCGCGCCACCTTGAAGCCTTGCATTAACGTCTCTATTATAATTGTTAAAATTGTTTTGAAAACGCAAAATCGTATAATATACTGCTTTGGTACATAGTGATGATATTGTATATTCCATTATTACCACGCTTACAAAACTTAGATTAAGTGAAATACATTTCTTACAAAACACTTAATCAACTTTAATTGAATGTCAAAATAAAATAATGAAAATGATAACATAAACTAGCGAAACAATAAACGGGTAAAATCCTAATGCGTCATTTTGAATAATATTAATTAAGTTCCGTTGATTGCCAGCAGGTACTAAAGCAATCTCAAAGAATTCAATAAAAGGATCGCAACACAAAACCCGCCAATGAAAATCATAGTAAACACTTGGTCGTAAATAAATATTGCGCGGCTGTGCCTTTCTGAACATATCAGTTTTAGTATATATCATCAGCAATTAAATAAGACAAGTATTACACATGAGAGAAACAGAACTGATTACACATGAGAGAAACAGAACTGATTAGGAAATTAATGACACAATACGGAGACTGAAGACGAAAAATATTGCAACAATCATCGTTATTTATTGGATTCGGTTAAATAAAAATGACTATAGAACATGGTACCTGATTTTCTGCTAAAGTTACTGTTTCTTGTGACAATATTCAACATTCTGATGTGATTAACAATTAAATGATAGTGTCACTTATTATTAGGCATTATTTGAAATGTACCTGTGCTGTTTGTTGTTTATGTTCCATCTGTTTCAAGTAAATACTTCTCAATAATAAAGTGATATTTCAGGTGGTTTGTACATTTGCGAACTTTTTTCCATGAATATTTATTGAATCAGTAAGAATCTTGAACGTAATCTGTTAAAATGGCATTGTGTGATCCGGTCTCTTTTATGATTAAATATTATCATATTACAATCTTGCTAAGCGCGTTGATTACATTGAAGTTACGTGTAATGATGAAGAAGCAATTTCCGCAAATATTAATTCATTAGAGAGGTAGTATATTTCCGCTTGGAAAATGATTTTTAACGACCATCATCATACATTTTGCTTGATCATAATTGCAATTCGTTTCACAAGCCAAAACGGCATCCTCTATCGGAATATAAACTTGATTCGTCACAGATACTGATGCCACAATCAGGTGCTGTTGTTTTTTGGCAGATCCACCTTTACGTTTCTTCAACACAAAAAGGCATGTGTACATGATATGTAAAATCGCATTCAAACTCACATATACTGATAAGAAAAAAGCGATATTTCAACAAAATATGTTGCAATAACGATTCCTTTATTTACTTTCAAAGTATAGATCAATAGTCGCATCAACTCGGGTAGTGTTTGCGCTGAAATGCCTTAAAACAGATGTTACAAAAACAGTTGCATATTGTCCAAATGTTTGACAGTCCTTAGGCTTACCTAAACTCTGTATTAGAGCGTGTCCATCAATTATTGCATATGTTGTATCAGTCGTTGTCGGAACAACTTGAGGCGTCACTATATCATTGTCATTTGTACGCACTTAAAGTATTTTGTTTTTCTGGGTTTCATGCATTTTCCCACTAGCCTTTGCACATTATAATGGCACATCAAAAAGTTCAGCATCTAGTACAGATGCTGTTTCTACGGCTCTCCCTGAATTAGCTGCGTTGAAAAGTCTCTGCATCAGCTTTCTGTCAGCCTTTAAAATCTTTTTCACCTTCTGCTTTTCACTGACTGTCTCCTTATGGAGATATGCAACTGTTTTGGACTGTACCTTTTGAATACGAGCATAACATTCAATATTCTGCTCTTTCAGCATTTTATCTACAAATTCCTTGAGTAATGTTTTACCTCGACTTTCACAGGTTAATAAATCATCTCTGATATCATTAGTTGCAACGTCCTTAGATGCTATTGAGAACGGTCTGTTCTCTTCTTCATGTACTCCGAATATATCATATGAACGAAAGAGCTGCATCATTTTCTTGATGCACTCTTCCTCTGAAGAAACTTTCGGAACGAGTTCCATCTGCTTTTTATTGCAATATACCATTATCATCGTCATCATCATGTTGATTGCACAATTTCATGGTACTATTGGAAACCTCAGATCTTACTGACCACGTAATTCAAAAACTATATATTGCCTGGTCCTGTCTTGTTATTCCAATTATAACCCTTGCGTTAAACACATTCTGTTTATCTTCTCAGTAGCTTTGGTCGCCAGGTACTCCGTTGAATGCTTTTTTTTTTTCTCAGCCTGACTACAAAGTGACCTTCAATAAACTCTTTGAACACTTCAGGTGCTGCATATTCTAATGCTTTTATGTCTGCTAGATATACAGCACCCCAATGGGGATAGTTTGTGTGGTCGTACACCATTAGCCACGGTATCATCTCGGAAAAGGCTTCAATATGCAACAGCCAATAGACCATTCTTTGGGCTTTAATGAACTTCATAAGCAGAGCTCCAGATAATTTTTTCAGCCGAGGGGTATTTTACTCATGAAATTTTTAATTGATGAGTAAAAATCGAAATTCCATATTTTAAGGAGTACTTATGTTCAAAGGATCAGAGTCAATTTGTATTGTTAACTCGCTATAACAAGCAGTCTTGTACACAATAAAGCAATCACTTTTGGTTTTATTTAACAGTTTTTCAGGGTTTTTTTGCCCCTGGCTTATAAGCAGCCATTAATCTTTTTTTTTTCGTTTTGACCTTTGTTCCGTCATGTTTTTTTCTCTGCACCGATTTTATAAAATCTCTTAATATACTGTCAATAATAGGGCGTACTATTTTTTTTTGTTACTACTGACGATGTAAACTTAAACAATCGACCATTTTTAACTTGCTCGCCATACCTTTTTGTTTTATTTACATGACAATAAAACACAAACTCATGCAGACGCTGCGGCATACGTCACAAAATGAAAAGCGCTTTCGGGACAGAGACTGCCAGTCAGGACGGCACAGATCGTGACGCTCATATGAAAACAAGCAAGCAGCAAACGTTCGCATTCAAATCAGGGACCAATACATTTGTTGTATAGGTCCTTGAGTGGATACATTGATTGCAAACCGGATTTCAATATATCTAACAGGCTAACAGGTTTAACGTGTGCTAAGTCACGTTATCTGAATAGTAAGCTGGTGGTATCCGTAAAACTTGTTTATTATATGTGTATTTTGGCTGTAAAAAGTGCTTGAAGAAAAAATAGTTTTCCATAGTGCCACACAAGAGATGAACTAATAGCAAAAATTATATGCTTGAAGTTGGGCGATTCGGGTTTTATCGAATGCGATGTCAAATGTTTTCACCACGAGGGTATATCGATTCTCAACAATGCAGCGGTGAGTCCTAGGTCAACATCGGCCTTTATCGTGAACCAAAATGAAATGATACCGTTCTGAATGAGGAGTAAATCAGGTCGGGAATCACATTCTATACACAGATGGTGATGTCACTTCGCGTTTTCAGATGTGGACGCAATGACGGGAACCAGTCATGGTAACATGGAGTTATATGCATGTATTAACGGCTAATACGCATTAGAATTGCACGCGATACGTATTCCGAATTGAGTCAGGAGTTTTTTCACTCAACAAATTTTAAAGAATGCGTATTTCATTTTTTTGCATGCGTATTTTACGCAAATACGCATCTTATCTGGACCTCAATTCATAAGTGTGTCAACAAAATTTTGGTAAGAATTCCGGAAAGAATAGTTATTCACTTCACTTTTCTCTTTGTCAAATTTATCTAGTAATTCACCTAACTTTTTCTCCTTGACTGCTTCAAGAAGATTATCCTTGACGAATATCATCTTGGTTCAAGCGATTTTGCATTTCAAAAGCAACCTCTAACTCTCTTACTTCATGTTCAAGGTCTGGAATTTCTTCTTCCTTAGAATTCTAACAACTGACTAAAAGATCTTAACTTTAACCTCCAAATCGCCTAATATGCAAGCATATGACCCCTAACCGCACGATAATATGCCGTGCCATCCATAACGTTAGTAACAGCATTTGGTCCAAATACACCTGCATAAAGAAATACATCCTCAAATCCTGAACATTCGATATGTTGACCGATCGCGCGAAGGAAATTGAAGCATACATGAAGTCATCCCATCATGAAAATAACATTCTGTAACGTTGTTTAATTGCCCATAATATGTCTTTGCCTTTGTTGTATAATGGCTGGTCAACAGTTATAACAGTGTATTTCTGTCCAACATGCCTACTTATTTCTTATACACAAATGAGTTTCAGTCTTTTTTTGAGCGTACGTTGTACTTCATTATATATATATAATGGATGCTTTTAATTTTTCTTTTTACTTTACAAATATGTTTATAGAGTTAACAAAAATCTGCAAAAACTATTCAATTGTTTAAAAAAAAACTTTTGAACATAATATTTTATTCGGTTGATTTTCAATTCCAGTTATCATGTTTATTTTGGCATAAAAGTGCACTAAATGACCTTTTGACCTATATAAGTGAACACTAGAATAGATAAAATTTAAATTACATCCAAGTAGTTTCATTGTCAGACAATATTACTGCCTTAAACGTTTCAATTTTGGTTATAAATCATAATTATATGTTTTTCATCTCCTAAACAACTGTAAAATGTACCCATTGACCTTTGACCTAATTAAAAGGATGTCAAGCACCTGATAAGGTGACATCCCCTCTAAATTTTCAGCAGAGGGTAGGTAGATACAAAAAAAACATAAAAAGAAGCCATGCCTAAAAAATGCAAACCAACTTTTTTCCAGGCAGATTTCTCAGATTTTTAGGTTAACTGTAGGTTTCACAGACATTAGTGTGCACATTTACGCGATTTTTTATATTGACTCCAGGAGCTGTATTTATGGTGCGTTATGTTAACGAAGTACTTTAGATACTGTTTGGATTGCAAACATTTTACTCGGAAAATTAAAAGCGGTGTGACTAAATTACCTGCAATTAATGAAAATACAAATTAATCATCATAAGGCGTATAATGACATAGAATAGCGTTACTACTTGAGAAAACAAAAACTGCACTAATAAATTGAACAAACTACGTGCAGATATGTATAAACCGTCTTTTGGAATAGGCATTACATGGGTTGTTTAATACATGCAATTCTTGCAGATTGTGTTTCATTTAGTATTAATTATGCATGTAAGATTAAAAAGGAAGTGTACAAAAACTCGGATAAGCGTTATTTATATAATGACGTTTAAAGAACAAAAGTGGTTTCACCAGCAAAAGACTATAATTAAGACGTGTATTTCAATTAAAGGCAAGAATATGTATTCAATTGTGTTCTTACTATTACAATTATATAACATTATTCAATATAATATTGGTGTTAGTTAAACACTTCAATGGCAGTATTCAAAAATACAAGTGTGAATATATCGCCCTGATAATAAAAACACAGATACCGAAGTACTGTTACCGCGATTCATTATCGAGCAAAAACTTGTTATAATTATGATATCGTGCTTATTATGTTGAAATACACGACATTGGTGTTGCTCCTTTTTATCAAAAAGGAATAAATGATACGTGTTCATATCATTGAAAAAGATACAAATGAAATTATCTGTTTTATACAGCCAGTCATGCAATTTAAATGTGATTTTACACAATCATTTATATATCTATATAATCTCTTAATAGTTTTGATTTATGATTGCAATTAGAACATCATGTACGCGTTTAACGCACATAGGTGTAGTTATTTTACAAATACTCGTCAAATATTAATTTGAGGCTTACTTATTGAGTTCTTGTTAACGTCACTACGTACGCTAGGCTTAATCAAATCGAACAAACTAAGTTCAGTATTATTAATCACAATACAGAAAAGTACAACGTTTTGTAGAGAAATGTATAGTATTCTATAAGAAGAATATTCTTAAGATTACTTACTATCATTTGAACATTGCTTTTAAACTAAACATTTACCCGCTATACGATTATCAAAAATATGTAAATTCAATGTAATTAACAATTTCATTATTTGATGGTTTATTATTCATCACATGAACAAACTTAAATATTGCGAAAGTACGGTGCTTTTAGTTAGAGAAAAGTATCTGTTAAAGCTATTTTTGATGATAATATTTAACCAACACCCGTGCGGATTCCAGTTTATGGTAATGCATCTCAGAATAAAAGCAGTCTACGTGGTGAAAGGAAAGATTTCATAGCTTTCGTGCAATATATGCTCATTATTAATATTTCAGATAAGTATATTTCACCATTAAACGTTTATCTAGTCAATTATTTCAGGCAATTTACAAATAACTTATACACTATGACAAAAAATTAAAAGCCTTTACTGCCTTGGGACGATCGATGCAAAACATTGACGGTTTAATTACGATAAACCCTATAACAGCCTTGCACGTAGCCCAGAAATATTTGCAAAACATAAACAACTGTTCTATTTAGATAGAAAATTAGAATTTGTTTAAACGCGTAACATGCATCAAATACTGGATATACTGTTTTAGTGTCCATGTATCCTATTTTAGTTAAAGTATTAAAATGCTTTTGTGTATAAGTTTAAAACAATTTTAACATGTGAAACATTTGCATAAACATTAAAACGAGTATACGACAACATTCAAGATATGTTCGGGGATATGTTTGCTTGATTCGATACGACACATAATGGTATAGTAATAACAACAAGATATTAGTTGTATATGTGTGTATTACTGACACGATGTTGATAACTTCGTTCAGATTGTGAATTCCAGCAATCATACACATTTGTGCAAGAACCTGAAAATTTTATTTAAAGTTTTTTATTAGATTCCAAATAAACAATGATCATTCCTGCAATTATAATCAATTAGCAATGTCATGTGAACGTAACACTATTAGCAAAATTCCACGCACGTAACAGTGAATGACAACAAATACTGGCATAATCCGCAGCACCTAATTAGTCTGAATGATTACCATAAACACTTATTTTGCGCTTTATTTCTTGTCGTAACCCAATTCATATGCGTGAATTTCTCTTCTTGTGGAGAACATAAAAGTTTACATACAAATTACTATCTTGATGCTAGATTAATTTGCTGTCGTCTATAGGTGACGTATAGGCGATATAGAGTAAACTCGTTGATTCTGGTAGAAAATAGAGTTAAATTAGTTTGCGAGCGAAGAAAAGTTGATGCCCTGTTGAAATCAACATTTTTGTTATGCCTGTTCACCACAATCCTACATAAAAGTAGAATTTAATTTGATATTAAATGGGGAAATTTTAACGGTATAATGTACAAACATAGCATATCATGCATTGCAGCTTGGCATGGTAGACTGTTTTATTTCATAGAATGTTGTACGTTAATCAAAAAATCAAAACAGTGAAATCTGTCAAAAAGTGGTTGTATTTTCTTTTACAATTTGAAACACTGAATCCGTAAATTGGATTTGAAAAATATGTCCAGTTATTTTAACACGCAGATATTTCCAATTTAAAGATACCATTGAAATTTCAACTGTTTGATATGTTGCAAAATACAATTACAGGTTTTATAAAATGGTGCACTGGATTATTGGCATATAGTATAAGTGATGTGGACATAATTGTATTAGTTATGCCATTTTTTCCGATTAATTATACAAGTTTTATTTATCTTAACTTAAAATTTAAATGCTTCTCGTTTAGACTCTATTTGTATCAAAAATCAATCAAACGCGATTGTTCAGGCCCCATCCCCTTCATTCATAACACTGATTGTTTAAAGAGCGACCACGATATGTGTATTTACATGTAAAGACTTCAAAAACACCTCCAAACAGATTATTGGCAGTTAATATATATCTTTTGTTAAAGGGCGTGAACTACAAAATAAAGACTATACAATGAGAAATAGTTTCAATGTAGTTTATAATTTACTTTGAATTGTGATTTTACCAAACAAAATTGCAAACAAATTGAAGAAACGTTAGTCTAATATGTGCAACAACTAAGTGATATAAAATCGTTCGTGAAATTTGCCAAAAAAAGCTGCCGAAAGGTACTTTATTTTGACCTTGGACTTGTAAATAAGTTTGATATTAAAAGTTCCAATCATGTTCTGTGCGCAATACATTGCCTCATATTGGTAAGGAGATATGTTTTTAGAATTTATTGTAAAAATAGTGTATTTCCGCAATTTAAAGAGATGCTATTGAAATCACAAGCGCAAACTGCGGTTAGGTTATTCCCTCTTTTTACTTCACAATATATTTTGATTTTGATAACACAAAAGCAATCCTTTAAAAAAAACAAGTACTAAGTAAAAGTGTTTTTTTTCAGAAACAATCTCGAAATAGTGTATTTCCAAAATGTAAAGAGATGATAATGAAATTACAATCGCAAACTGCGTCGAGGTTATACCCTCTTTTTACTTCAAAATACATTTTAATTTTGACACCGCAAAAGCAATCCTTTAACAAAAACACATTTTAAAGTATGTAGGGGAAGGCAATGGGCAATGGAAGAGCTTTTCGTCTGACTCTTTCAACTAAAGCCTCTTATTCAGATGTATATTTAAGTTTTATGGCGTGTTTTTCAGAGCTAAATAACCATCAAACTAATCATCGGCGTCAATTTCAGCTCCATTAGTTTCTTATCCGTATTTTATGTAAATAAGAACCAAGCGCTAATGTCACATTCACCATCTGTTTAAAACATGCATTTATATTTTGGCTCGTATCCCTTCAGAATTTCGTCAACTTCCATATTAAATTGGAGAAATAGGCAAAAAAAAATATCTTAAGATATTGAAATGGACGATTTTATGTATTAATTTGTATATATACTTTCTCGTCAGAAATTTGTATTTATTTTATGTATTGTTTCAGTTACGAATGGTCGTGTTGTTTAAAAATTCGAAATACGCATATATGTTTTTTTTTAAACGCGTTTGTCAATTGTTATAACCATTAATAAATCATCCATTCATTATTTAGCGAAAATTATGAAAGTGTGGCAAACGGGAACCCTTGTCTGCAACAAATTTGTAAAGGAAGTTATCTGATAAAATCCTACATTGCGTGACCGTCTGTATACATTAACCATTTTTATGTTTAGGACCGAAATTAAATCATGATAGAGTCCGACTAACTAATGCCCTTGACAAAGATTCAAATGCCCTGTCAAAATCAATCAGCAACAGCAGACCCGGAACACCGTTTTTATCTATGTAATCAAGTATAACGTAAATGAGTCTGGTGTTCTCTCCTATGTCAAATCCAGTTTATTTTTTGCGTATTACTTTATCTAGATTAAAATCCTGTTTGTAATGCATAAAAACCTATTTTTTGTTCAGAAAAGTTATTTTGAATATTTTCGTCACATCATTTTATGTATTACGTGTTTATCAAGCTTATGCTTTCATTTTCTTTGTTTGTGTTTGTTGTTGTGTTTTGATTTAAAATTAAAGGTGGAATGGTTTGAGAAAATGGGAAATGATAAAATAGGCCTATTCCGAAACTGAGTAACTTATCCTGTCCCCTGCTCATTTCCAAACCGCAAGTCCATAGAGAGAACTTAACGTGTTGTCGGTTTCATAATAATCACTAATAGTTCGGTGCATGATACATATTATTTATAATAAATACAGTTAACATGATCTTTTAGTGTTTTGGAATCAAAATGAAGGTAGATATAAAAGTAATAAGAATAAAAAAAACTTTATTTGGAACTTCTGTGTTAAAGTTGTGTCAAGTATTACATATATTTCTCTATATATGATGCTCAGCAACAACAACAGCATGCCTACAATAATCGGTTTGTTATTCATAAGGTCATTATTTTGAGTTAAATCATATATAATTTATTTAAATGGTTTTCTTTCAAATGTGTATGGTCACCATGTGTAGTGATAAATATTAATGAAGCTTAAGCATTGTAAAAAATGAAATTAAACATTTCATATGTTATATAGAACAACATACGAATATGTTTGAAGATACATTTATGTTTCATGTTCGGCGTAATTGTATATATTGATATACCAATTACCCACCAATGAGTTCTTGAGCAAGCATAACATAAAAATGCTTTTGAGTCTTTAATTGATTATATCGTAAAAAACGAACGTACACAATCGGTTATATATAATATTCTATTTAATTGAGAATTATCTTATATGACATCGTTGAGTATATTTAGACTTTATAAATGAAAAAGAATCAAACAGTGACATTTAAATTTCCCTTTTTTAAAAACATGACTGCAGAAGCAATTTTGTGCACGTAACTAATTTATTTTGAATCCATAAATATGTATGTATTCAACACTAGCTTGGTATTCTCTATATATAAAAAACAGTTTATTTATTTTCCTGTTTTTTGAAACGACATTCATTTTTTTATTTAATTAATTAAGCATAGTTTTTTTATTGTTTCCATGTTTAAGTAAAGTTTTTTTAACCAAATTATATATATTTATTCGAACGATGTAATAAGTGCAGTGCACAAAGAACGGTCGTTGCATTTGAAAGCTTCCTTTTTCAAATGTTGGTATATGTATATGAGAAATATTTACACATTTCATTTATTTCATAGAAAAACATATGATACAAAATGTGCAAGTGTGTTACAAAATGTGCCAAACACCAAGGGATGTAGAATTGGCGTTGTCCGTTCGTCACACCGTCCGTTTGTCACAACACATTTCAGGGCTATATATCAGATACTATATAAGGTATCAAAATTAAACTTCGTGGATGTATAGAAATCAATGAGGAGCAGTTTTATGAACAAGAACTTAAACCATAGGTTATCGTCCTTTGAGTTTTGTATTGAGTTAAAATTAATGGCTATATTTCAGATACCATACACGACATGAACATGAAACGTCATGGGGGTATTGATATCATTGAGAAGAAGTGCCATGCTGAATAACCATAACCATTCCCTTTCTTAAATAAGAGTGATTCTCGTTTGTTTATTTTTTGTATGATGCAACTTTTCATGGCTATATATCAGAAACATTAGAAAAATTCCAACTTGAAACGTCACGGGAGTATATATATATCAATGAGGAGAATTGAAACGCGTTAACACAGTTACCATACACTTAATTATTATTTTGGATTATGACGTAAATCAATAGATTTGCAGCCGTCCACAAAAAAATATTTTGCGGGGATATACATTTATTGATTTTGATTGTTTCATCTGTATGTGTTGTTTCTTCCATTTTACTTATTCGTTAATTATCTTTACTCGTCATTCAATTAATTTGATTTATTTGTTTCCTACCTGGTATCTTATTTCGTGTAAATTGGCCGACGATTGTGTTTCGATTGTAACGTTGTAAATACTAATGTAGTCTCTTTAAACTGATGGGTCATAGTGATATGGACATAATACATATGTTTATATAAAAAAAAACACCTCATAGCTCAAAGTACACCCAAGCCCATATTATATTAGGAGGTTAAGTTCAGGTTCTCGTACGATTGATTCAACAAGTACGGGATTTTTATGTAACATATTAGTCTACGGTTGCTACAAAACTCTATAGAAAAGTACATAATTTAACAATGCTAATATGACGTTTCGTAAGCAGTGGATATCTTCCGGGATTGCCGTGATTTGCATGAATTAGCCAAGATGGTCATAACTGTAACGTAATAAACTATATAATTATACTTTTTATCAACAAGAGTTTAAATACGTAAATGATAAAATGTGCACTGCATAAAACATTGGCCCAGAAGTATCAAGAACAAACGCCGTTTCTACTAAATAATAACCATGCATTGCTTATTGCTTTCATGTCATATTAGAGTTGTATTTAGTGCAGCCAATCCGATGAGTTGACATTCGTAAAATTTAAGTGTTTGAATAACAATAGCTGTCAGAGGACAGCGCGCTCGACTATTCGAGTGCTTGACAGTATAACGTAAGCCATCATGGGGAAATTGTTAATATTCAATAATTTATTAGACGATCATTCAAAAATAAAAAAAGGGAAAATATATTTATTTATTTTTTTTGGGGGGTGGGGGTTAGGGGGGTTAGAGGGGGGTATAATGTGGGGTGTGGTCATTAATTAGACGATCTTTCAAAAATAAAACAAGGAGAAAAAAATGGGGGTGGGGGGCAGGGATTCTGGGTTGGGGTGTGGGGTATTGTTTGGGTGGAATCCATGGTGGTGATTAGGTAAGTGTTGTTTTGTCAAAGTATTAATAAAATCTGATCATAAATAAAGAAGTTATGGCAATTTAAGCAAAATGTTTAATTATCTAAGTATAAAAGGGGCAATAGCAATAATTCTGTCAAAATGCTTGATACAGTGACTTGCTCTTGTTTAAAGGTTGGGGTCACGTTGGTAAACAAGTATGCAAAATATGAAAGCAATATGTGAAAGGACAGGGAAAATAGTTGGGGTAGTACGCAAACTTTAACAATTGCTGCATATTCTAAGTGGAAAAGGGGCCATAATTATTACATATTACAAAATGCTTCATAGAGTTGATAGAGTTGTCTGCTCTTGTTTATAGGTTGGGGTCATGTTGGTAAACCAGTATGCAAAATATGTAAACAATATGTCAAAGGACGTTGAAAATATTTGGGGTAGTATTCAAACTTTAACATTTGCGCGCCAACGCCCACGGGAACGGGAACGGCAACGCAGATGCCGGGGTGAGTAGGATAGCTCCACTATATATATTTCATATATGATAGTCGCGCTAAAAATGACACCAAAATGGTATTAATGTAAACCAGACGATCATACTCGGGCAGTAGAGACTCCTCCTGCATACATGCATTTGTCGTTGTTGGTACTGAATAAGCTAGATTTATTTTTACGCAAATAATAGGTGTTGAAAACATCATGTATATATGTATACTTCCATCCTTAAATGCATTAATTAGCAGTTCATATTACCGAAAACTGTATTATGCACGTATCAAGCTATATAAATATACTGCCATCCTTACGTTTCACATAGTAATGCTTTCCATGTGCATAAATTAATCGTCTGGGAAAGAGCATCTTTCCAAAATGGCATCAAACAATGTAACTAAAAACATAATGAGTAAGAAGTAGCTGGATTTAAATTTTATCGTTTTATAACACGTTTTGCATAGCAAATTGATTCTTACCTAGACTGGTATCAAATCCACCTAAGTATTCCGATGTTTGGAACTGTTTGCCGTTTTCCCAACGTCCGATGCACCCACAATAAGCACACAGCATGTACGTGAATGCATTGGCACCTTATCGAGCCCCAGGCTGTTGTGGGAGGAGCTAGATCCGAGGTTTGAAGGCACATCCACAAAGGAATCTTTATCCGAGGACACGATGCTGATGGAGCTCTTGGACCACACAGAGTCGCCCTTCTTCATGATCTGACCCTTGGCGTTCATCTCGAATGTCCTTACCGTGTGCAGGTCATCTTGGGCAATGTTCAGAGCCACGTGAGACCTGTGATATCGGTGATGCTGATGGTGCAACAACGGCTTCCTGTATGAGCTCTTGGTAGGCATACTCGACATCCTCGGACGCATGTCCTCAAAGCTCTCGAAATCCGCCCCATGGCTGCGCAACAAATGTACCCTATGTCGGTCAGTGTGTGTGATTTCATGCATTAAATGCATAGTTAAAACATTCAATAATTCTCCTAGGGGGGAATCCTTTGAATGGTATTTTACGGCTAGAAGTGATCTCTTATATAGAACAACTGTGGTTACACACACGGTTTCGAACGAGGATTTGCTATACGTTCACGCTGATCTATCTGAAGTCTTCGTCGTATTGGTTTTATCACACATGGATAGTAGTGCCAAACCATTTTGCAGTCGAAGTGAAGCCATTGGTGTATATTGTTATTAGACATAAGGTTTTATTGTAGACTCGAGAAATTAAAGCAAAGGATGAAATTCCAAAAACTCTGTCAGAGAAGATTATTGTTCTCATCCACCGCTTTTATAATAAAACACAAAGTATACGCATCAAATGATTGAAACAGGAATCACCGCATTTTAAACAGTGTGTTCAAAGCACTTTGGGTTCAAACATTTTTCGAGGTCTTACCGATTGTAACACTTAACCTAGAATGAAGTACAGGCCAAACTATATGTATTTCACCAATATAATTATATCAAACACATTTGGATTATGAAACGGGCAGTCCATCTATTGATTTATTGTATAAATTAAATAAGGTCACCTGACAATATTCGTTACGGACTCATATTTGAACACGCAATTGCTTCTCCACATCTTTAAAAGGCGTTTTGTAACGACTATTGCACTCAAACGTTAAAGACAGGAGCGACTAATTTGAATTTGAGGCATATAACGAAATAACAATACCCAAAAACATGACAATTTGCACTTAAAAGAAACAATTTCTAATAATTGACTGAAAACAGTATTGGTTCTAATGTCATGTTTTAGTACAACACACATCGTGTAAAAGAAGAGACACATTTAAGATGTTCCCAATCATCCTGCTGTCATTGATCAAGACGAATTTAAGCAATCGGAACAGGTCCTGCTAATGTGTCCATTACCAACTGGGCATACGTACTGGTACTAGTATTATCTTTTTTTATTTGATATGTTATAATAGCTTCTTTAAGTAGTTTTCTATATTATGGTATGTGGTTCACTTCCATAGTTTCGTTATATTAAAAATTGATATGTCCATACCGAGATTAGTGTCGCTTGAATGACCACAATACGTTTGTGTTTTTTGACAATTTTAATCGAATATCGCTCATCACATGTATAAGAACAATGTCTCTTAACGTAACAAAAAAATAAAATATCCTCCATTGTTTAATTCAATATATCTTAAACAAACTACGCTTATTGTTTGAAGCAAAATAAATGGCCCTCGCATAAGTTAGTACGTGAATAAAATAATGCGTTGTGTGTTTATGGTTTGAGGCTCCATAGAGTACAGAAAAGACATAAATTCCATGTTTCCTTGTGCAAAGTACAACGTTGTCGTTCCAAAACAATATGTATAACAAACATGAGATAACATTTTACTGGCATATGTTGTTTATGAACCATTGCATATCAAAACATACATATGCAAAAAATAAAAGTGTGTTTCATGAAACATACCAAGGTGAAATAGAAACTATCGTGACGTAAATAGTAAGTATAAAAATAATACGGAAAGGAAAGTGTGTATATTTACATTACCCGAAAGAGGTAGCGAATGAGATCCGTATAATAGTAAGAAAACTAAAGAATTTCCGAGACAAAGGAAAGCGTGCCGGTGAAGCGTAAATTCTGCGAGACCCGTAAAAACCACATGTTCCGTGTTCTGTCTTCAAAAGTTTACTCTAAGATCTGCAAAAATTCAAGCCTTAAAAGGTGCAAGTCTTATTTTTTACATTAATTGGGTTAATTAATTGGCTGAAATATAAAAATGAGGATTATGAATGGGGCCGATATTCGTATTTTAAACATTGGGCCAAAAAACTACTGTCCAGAAGTGATAATTCGGCGGCGACTGATTTTCGGACATAATTCTTTTCGGACGTATCGATGGACTTGCATATTGGGCTCCATATATTTATTTTAGGAATGATCAATGTTTACCAAACTGCAGTTTCCTCATACTAAAGTATGTGTGTAAACAATAAAGTAAATGTGTACGTTGGCTAGTGTATTTTACAGTAAACATTTAAAGAATGCACTGTTTTTGTGCCCTTGTTTTTTGTTCCAATGTGGAGTTTACGCCGTAAAGCATGCAAGTCAAGCTTCTTATGGCATTGCAAATGCTAAATTTATTCAGCGTGTACAGTTGGTTTTAACGAAATTATTATCCCTCGTTAAATTGAATGTCTTGCATCCTTAATGCTAGAGCACGTCATTTTTATTGAATTAGATTTGTTTATCTTGTCTGCACATTCTACAGGACCTTTCAAGATGTTCTGAACCAAAGTGACGGACATTATGTATTACCTTTTATTACCGTAAAATTACAACTGTAACTTGCACTTTTTTACGCTAGCCGCTAAACAGGGTGCAGGATCAACGGGGTTTTCAAGGATTTACACACGGGCTGAACAGAATAAAAACACACCGTTAAAAACTTTATTTTTTGCAAATATCTCAAGCTATTGAAAAACATTTGCAAAACATATTTAGTGCATAGAAAACAGATATTCTGGAAGTTTTGCCGATATTTTGAGGTATAACAATAAATCCTTGAATACGTCTGAAATCGGTTGCAAAATTTCACGTCGCGCGAAGAATTACCGTGTACAATCAATGCAGTACACATCGAATTTTTTAACAAAACCACTGCCTTTTTAAATTAAGTAATTCTGATGTATTTCAAATTGTCATAGGCAGCATATAAATATGTTTTTTATGCACTAGTTGAAAGTCTTAAGAAATATTGTTTTAAAGTTATTTGACAAAAGCACCATCTACCGGTGTGTTTACATCCATTTACGTAAAATTGTGAAAAACACACAGTCGCGTGATCCTGCATCCTGTAAACGACTAACGTTTCACCGAGTGCGAACTTTCCTGGAACGAAAACGTCAAGTGTAAGGGTTAACCATTTACCCGTTAGATACGTATTTTCACGCATTTGTAGTCCCTTACAAAGTTAAATCTAATTAAAGACCTTTCTTACTAAATTCAAGTTTTAAAGGCTTCATTACCAACCCTTAGATACTGAGGAGCAGCAGACATCATAGAACCTGAACAGACTGAAAGTAACTCGTAGGCTGTTCTGATTTTATGCTGGTTGCACATAACCATTTTCACCTTCCTTCTGACTGGGAAAGGGTTAAAAAGTAAACGTTTTATTTTATATAAAACTATCGGGGTTTAATTTTACAAGTGGTTACATGTCTACACATATGTTTAGCTTATATTAAATCTCAATTTTCATTTCACAGAAAATTGTTTAATTGCGCACAACGTCATATATTGCAAATATGCATTGAATTGACACATTGAGTTAAAGATTCAAAAAGATTCATGTTCACTCCAATCGCGGTTCACATTATAATAATAGTCATAGTAATATTGTTATGTCTGGGTGCATATTTTCAAGCCAATAAGTCACAATTCATGAATCATATATAAAAAATTAACAATACACATAGAATAAAAACACAGCATTCGACGTTTGCTATAGTAGAAATATTATTATCGAGTACATTTTTGTTTTTAAAACACATAATATATTATGTGTTTTAAAAACAAAAATGTACGCGATAATAATATTTCTACTATAGCACAAGTCGGATACTGTGTTTTTTTACTATGTTTGAGAATATCTTGTATCATCGTTTTTCAACTAATAAATCATGTATCATGACATTTTATTAAATTAATTGGAATTATTCCGTCCTGTCTGGGCTTTTTTCATCACGGTCTTCTTTCGATTAAAATGTTAATGAATGTGAATTCAATGTCAATTTGTAAATATTATTGGAAGTTCGATTAACTGAAGGATTATCTAGATATATTGATATTTAAAATAAAAGGCCGTGTTTTGGTATAAATATTTCTTGATCCAGGTTTATCCAGCTTCATGATAACTTACAAAAGGATTAAGTTCGAACAGGACTCCGCACTTCATTATTCATTATCAAACAAATATCACTATACTGGTAATTAAAATCATCAAGCTTTTTAAACAGTCAAGAGAAACGTTGGACTAATAAACACGCATGTTACAATAGTTAACAAGCATGTTTTCATAAAGGTCTGACACGATTCTAAATTTAAATCAGGATGTTTCTTCAATTGATTAAAGTTGCAGGGTTTGAGATAAAATTTATCGCCATCGGTGTCCATTTATACCGTGATATAAATTCAATGTATGTCTTTATTGATGTATTCACTTTAAGTTTAGTTTAAACCTAATTATTGTAGCTCGATTGCATAGAAAGCCTAAGGCTTCTTTGAAACGCTCTCGGGTCCGTTTCCAGGGACTAGAACCAGTACTTCGTGTCTATGTGGGGAATCTAATGAACGCTCACACAGTGTGATCGAACCCGTGACCACCCGATTGCTAGGCGGACACAATATATACTACACCACTGCGACCTTAACAGTGTTTGATTGTGTAGTTACAACATTGCGAACGTTTAAAGTGATGGTGCTTATCATTCCGTTAACGCTCAAAAACATCATTTATTCTTTAATTTATAAATATCTACCGTTGCATTGTTTTGTTATTCCTCAAAATTGAAACTTAACGAACACAACGCATACATGACAAACGTTAATGAACCGTTCTCGGGTAACGTGCATCACCGCTTGGAAGTTACATTAAATACGCGACAGATACACCTTCGGAAACCTTACACTGACCTGTTTAACTATTACAAATATCGCAACGGATATAAACTGTGCTCGTTTTGAGTGGGAACATTACGAAGGTGAAATTGCATGGGGCGTATCATTCTATTAAAGTTCAATCGTTTCGTGTTTGTCCATGAGATTATACTGAAATTGTATTATAGTTGTTATATTAGAAAAAGGCACATTTAAACACATCAGCATGACATCGACACGCTTCATATTTGTAACAAACAGCAATCGTATATACATTTGCATTTTATCAAGATTGAAGCTGACATGTAAATGGCATATAGCAGCAGATTTTATGTCATTCGTTTAAGAGGACTTTACATTAAATACACAATGAATAGCAATTGATTCTGATAACATGGTAATAGTTAAATCTTCCAAGTATTTCCAGGAGAATTTCATACTCTGTCGACTTATTATCAAAGAAAATTATTATTACCAGATTGATACTAGGTTTTGCCGATTCTTCAGTTTGGTCGCATGCTATTTAATCAGCCTAATTGTACGGTGGAACGGTGGTTTAATGTTGTTGAAGAGACCGATAAATAAAACGTCCAACCAATAACAGCATAACTACTCGTCGCAATGTTAAGTGAGAATCCCCAGGAAATACAGTATCTCTCACATTGCAATCCCAGGCGAACTTCTTAATGTACATGTTAAAAAAAGGTAATAATGCTAATCAGACTTTTCCTATGATTTGTGAATTTTAAACATACTATTCCTGTAATTGGCTCTTCCTCATTTTCATTTGAGTATTTTTAAATGTATAAATATTCCCATTAATGCCAAGAAAACTTTTTTAAACAATTCACTGGATAACACTAGAAAATATTGTATTTAATATAATGCTGTAATTAAAGTATACTTAAGTCGTTAGCAAGTTATTTCGTTTCAAACACCATACTGTGAAAAGTTCAAAAGGCTGTTGTTTGACAAACTGCAAATGCTTATTTTCTTTCTGCACGACAATCGCATATCAAAATGTTGAAATAAGAACACGGCATCGCGCGTTTAGTCAAATACAATATTTTAGTTACTATACTTATGCCATTTGAAGTCCTTAGATATTCTTTTGGCTTATTTTGCGCTTTTCCTCAATACATTGTGTTTTGGTCAAGCATAACAATCAAACACAATATTATGAAAATTGTTTTCAATGTTGAATACATTAAAGCGAGATTATGCGATTTTGTCAGATATTTATGAATTTATATAAAATGTGTAAAAACTTATATATATAAATATATATATTTCAATATAAATTAAAATAAAAGTTAAAAAGAACATGTGTCGAAAATGCGAAATAAGCAAGATATTTAATTATGAAATCGAAAATGGCTGAACAGTCGAATTCGTATTAATATCATGCATATACGATGTGAATCTAAATTTATTTTAACGGTTATTTTAAATTCCTTCAACGATATATATATTCATACGACACACGAACACTAACTCTGATCCTAATAAAAAGACGAATGCGTCGGTTATTGTAGGAAAATATTTACCAAAAAAATCTTCTCTAATTTCTCTTTGCTCCATTTTATGCAATTCGTCTTCAATGTATAATTTTTCTTGCCTCTTTTGTGTTATTGTAACACATTTTTATCATTATATTACAATTTAACACATATAAAAATCGTGCATAACCACTTTAATTTTCTACCGTTAATCATAACCAGCGGTAAACTTGATTGCCAATATAATTGAGAAGATGTTCATGTCGAATAAAATGCAATTTTACAACAACAATAGATTGTATAACAATACGTTTTTGACATATTATATATATACTAGTTCTCAACACTGTTTTGAACGGTTTTATAATTTAATTTTGTTATAAGAATACTATATTTATTGCCAAAAACAACCCTGTTGAGCCTACACAAACGCAAAGACGACAGTGTCAAAGAATTTGCCAATGTGCAATTCACCGGTTAGGAATTATTTTATGAGACTTTATTATTAATTTTCAAATAATTCAAATAAATAGTCAAAACGATAATAGTAAATTAAATCGAGCGCATATTTTATAATTGTATACAAACAGTATTGTACGTTTAAACTGACTCCCAATCACGAATGCATTACACCTTCAGAGTTTAAAAAAATCCATTTCATGTATACAAACGCATTTTATTGTTTTTCTTCATGTTTAAACTCATTCACTAAGTTCTCAAATTACTTAATAGTGAAATATTGGTCACGCTGCACTATTAAGTAATCCTCATTTGTAAGTGCACTTTTATAATAACTTCTTTAGTTCAAAACTGTTCTTAAGATTAAGAATGATGACAGAAGTGTTGTTATTTAAATTACACATGTTCGTGTGTGTTTGTTGCGGATATGTGTTTTGTATCTGGTGCTTTGGCGATTTGTCTCACTTTTCCATATGCCAATCGGTACCTTGCCAAGACTTAAGATAGATACATATTTTATTTATTCTTAATAAAAGCGAAATAAAAACAAAGTAAATACTCATTATCTTTTGTAAATATTACTTGAAAATGTTATTTTCGATATTGTGATTTGTTTTGACATTTCAGGAATCATATAACCGTATTTTAGTACATGAATTAAAATTAGATTTACTTACAAAAAGAAGTTGTCGCATTATAAACGGTACAGATATTAATAATTAGTTAATCTCAAATACATTGTAAGTCATAGTGTTCAGTCGATTAAGTATTTAAGACTTCTCCTTTATATATATGGACTTAATATCGGGAATCAGAGGAGACGCGTTACGCGCCATCATCGTCCTGAATATAAAAAAAACAATATCAAAATTCATATCAACGTTGAATGCCTATATTAAAGATAGATTTTATATCGGACGAGCCTCGAAGAATACTAAATAAATATTAACAATTTAACTTAATAGTATCGTCAGCAGACAATTTCTTATAAAAAAAAACACTTCAATAATGTTTCAATTAGATAATCAATTTCCTACAAACATAACAACACTCTTAACATAAAATGCATAAGGTACAGCTCTAGAAAATGTCACTATAGAAAGGTGTGGGCTTATACCATTTTCATTCACATAAATACTAAGCCAGCAAACGCTCGTGTAGCTCACGTGGACCTGTCAGAGACATCTGATAACATTAGAAACTTGCCATGAATGTGGTAAATCCGTCATTGCACTATGCTTGTTAACAGTGCACTTTTCAGATTCTTATCAGCCATAGTGTATGACATCTCTCAACAGTATATGTATATCACACCTTGTATTTTTGTATTGTCTGACTAACAGGTTTAGAGATTTTGTCGAAATACTACATAAAAGTGAAATACAAAATATGCTATTAATGACTATATTCATATACATGATCTAATCTGAAGCTCAGAACCAGTAGTAGTAGTAGTAGTAGTAGTAGTAGTAGTAGTAGTAGTAGTAG
>NC_068366.1:1041839-1055730 GCF_020536995.1 Dreissena polymorpha
AGCCTGTAGGCGAAAATGTGAAAACAATTGTTGTTAAATGTTCTACGCGGATTAAAAAAAATAACTATAGGGCATTTTATATGATGTTCTTGTGAAAATAAAAAATATTCTGATGTTACAAATACGTTGATAATTATGATATTTATAACTGAGCATTACTTGAAAGTTACTGTTTTATAATCCATATGTTTCGATTAAATACGTATCATTGATAAAGTGATATTTCTGTTCTTTTTTACCTGTGCAAAAATTTGTCCATGAATATTAATGGAATCAATAATAATCTCTAACGCTATTGTTTAAATGGCATTGCGTGATCCGGTCTCTTGTATGATTAAATAGTATTATACTCCAATGTTACCAAGTGCGCTGATAATATTGAAGTTACGTGTAGTAATAAAGTAGCAATATCCGAAGATATTAATACTTAAGGGATGTAGTATTATTACGCTTGGATAATGCTTTTTCAACGAAGACAATCGTACACTTTGATTGATCATAATTACAATGAGTTTCACAACCCAATATTGCATCCTTTATCGGGATTTAAACTTGATGCTTCACAAACACTGATACCACATTAAAACTGTTTTGCAGAAAGCTGTACATCTATAATGGAGTCAATTAGATTTAATGAAACGAAGTTTTTGCCATCCGAATAACATAATTATATAAAATTATTTAGTCAGTTTGTTTAAATACTAATAAATATGTATAAGATGAGCAGTGTTACTTCTTATTTGAGTTGGTTTCACAGAAATTAATGTGGGCATTTTGCACAAATTGTTTAATTCAACAAATGAGATGTATTAATTGTGATCATTATTAATTATGCACTCACGATACTGTTTGGATTGCAAAGATGCTTCTCGTAAATTAGTAACTTCGTACCTAAATTACATGCAATTAATAAAAAAACAGATTAAGCGCCAACGGTAATGCTTGGTCTACCTAATATATTTGAAAATGCATTGCATCAAAAGCTAATACTGTCAAAGATAATTACCTTATTTTGCTATCAGCATACCCATTTGAGCGCTCACAACAGAAAACGGATAGAATGACAACGTCATGATTATCTATGAGTCTGGGCTCCAGTGTCAATAATAAAAGAAGTTGTATATTTATTCCAAAGTAGATACATATGTCAAATACCAATGCATTATTCAATAGCGCCCACACTTAAAGGAACGCATGTAACATGTTGTACACATTAAATGCATGTCTCTTTTTCTATTCATATGCTGTGTATATACACAATGAATAGCCATATATTGTAGATGATCATATCCCAATTTTAAAATGAGTAGTAAAATATCTTGAATTTGCATGACAATGTAAAATAATTATTATATGAAGAAGTTACTAAAAACGAAATGTAAAAATGTATATTGGAGAAATTTATCTGAGGTGAGAAATCAAGTAAACATAAGCATGAAGACAACGTTCAAGGGAGTTTGATAAAGCTCATTTTTAAACATTTAAAACTTAACCAATCCTTTCGCTATAAACATGTAAAAAAAAAAGTACATCTATTACAAAGACGTACATCTGTATTGTTGTGTATGCTTTTTGTGTTCTTTACTCTTTTTATTCGTTATTTGCTTGAAAAAAAATAGAATGAATTAATATTACTGACATGAAAAAGAATAAATGTAACTAATTGCCTTAAACGCGCCAATAATACGAATTGAACGTACTCAAACTAGTCGTAGGAAAACAGCATAGTTATGTCATTTAATAAACACATGGCAATGTTAGTGTATATTATGAAGAAAAAAACTGTGTTTATAATTTATTTAGATTTCGTGAAGAAACAAAAACTAAGTGTATGCCGTTTTTTGGTGTATGTACTGCGTTTTTTGTATCACTTGCAATGTCAAAAGAGACCTCAAGAATTATGTTTAGATAAAAAATGGAATGATAAAAAGGAAGTGTATTAAAACTCTCGAATAGGCAGAATTAATATAAAGAAGTTTCGAGAACAAAGCTGTGTACACGGGCAAAACAACTTATTTAAGATGCTTATTTCAATTGGAGACAACATGGATTCAGTTTTTGTTCTTCCTATTAATATAGTATTTGGTAATTAAAATTATGACGTGTTGTTAGAAAAAACACTTAATAACGGTTTCAAAAATACATCTGTGAACAAGTCTCTTTGAGAACAAAGACAAGGATAACAACGTACTATTTCCCCACTTCGTTATAGAACGACAAAATGTACTAATTATGCTTGCTATGACAACCTCATTTACGCGCGTAATTAACATTCATAAAAATTAATTTCTTTAAAAATTCATTTCTTTTATTTGAAGTAGCGAATACAGGTCTCCGGTAGATTAAGGTTCAAATCTCGCATAAATCATAAGATACAATTAGACAGCAATAAACCATGCGTGAAATCGATTTCAGTAGTGACTGTCTGACGTCACTAATACGGTATATATTCTCGGGTTTCACTTATCTCGTTCCTTTTGCGAAATAGCTTTGACTGAGAAACCCCACCCATCCGCCCAAAGAGATTACTGTTAATTATGTTAAACATTTTTGTAATCTTTAAATGTACTGCCGAGATATTTATTACAGAATGGCTGTCAATCTGTTGCGGGCGAACACTGAAAACGTTCGGGCTACATTCACCAACTGTACACCACTCATCGTTATGACGTCGGTAAAAGGCTGGGCCTCAAATCGTGGATAGCGGCGGCGTCATGGCATGGATACATCGCTATCGTCCAGAGCTAGGTCAATATCCAGGATGTTGTTGAGACGCGACATCAGTGAATGGAAATTATGGGAAACAAAGAGTCACCCATTGTGTTTGAGTGTTTATGCTACTTAACCTGTCGTGTAAAAGTGCTGTGACGTGTGCCTTCTTGCAGCGAAATGAATGTGTATTAATAGAAGGGATGTTAATTTGTTGCGGGCGACCACGGAAAACGTTCGGGTTGCATTCACAAACTGTACACGACTCGTCGGTAGGACGTCGGTTGAATCGTCGGGCCACAAACCGTTGATAGCGGCCATTGCATGGATACATCGCTATCGTCCAGAACTAGGTCAATATCCAGGATGTCGCTGAGATGCGACATCAGTGAATCGATTTTTCAGTTCTGAGCGTTACGAAGTTTAGCACAGAACGCAGGCCTAAACATAACGCATTGCACACAACAGGTATTTGTGCGGTTCGTTCATGCGTACGGTTGTCACGTGAGTGATGTACACTCAGAAAGACATAGGCGGGAATGTGCACGGGGTTTTCATTGTTTGGTAAGTCCTACGCTATACTTCGACCATTAAATTCTACTTCTTTGCTAACATGACCCGTAATGTTTGAGCTACACAATGTCCACAGTTTCATGTTAATATTGGTTGTTTTCGGGTACAGTTTTCCAGAGTAATTTTACATTGGGAATCTGATAATTTCTGATGAAGTTGTATCTCTGGTCTTTACCCTGGCCTTGAAATCACCATTTAAGGATAAAGAATAGAAGTGAGGCATACAAATCATAGTTGTACTGTGTTATAGAATGTGTAGATCAAAGTGGTACTGTCATGTTAATCAACGATTATACTTGATTGTTATATATTAGACATTATGGGAAACAAAGTGTCACCCAATGTGTTTGAGTGTTTCTGCTACTTAAACGTGCCATGTAAAAGTGCAGTGACGTGTGCCTTATTGAAATGAAATGAATGTGTATTATTAGGTAATTGTGTTGCTGCATAATTGTGTAAGATATTGTTTTATCACGACAGTTAATTATTGAGATCTATGACAATCTGACACAAAAACTTATATGTCATTATTAACTCATTTTATACGTTTGATACGTCATTAAAATATGCCATATAGCCGGAAATTCTATGTCTTGGAGGTGATCGGAACCATTAAAAGTAGAAATAGGTAACTATATAATGATGCACAAACGTCCGGGGGTGAACTTAGCATTTTGTTGTCACCTATCACGTAGTGCTAGTATGTGTGAAGATGGCAGAAATGCTTTTAAAATTATTTTCGGTATAGTATTGGTGTTCTAGTACTCGCTCGATGGCACGGCGTGCTTAGTCTTACCTTAAATTGTTCTTTTTGGCTTTGCTAATATTGTACTATATGTTGCACTGGAAAACCGGGGATTTATTTGGCCGGTTGCGGAGGCCTTAGCGATTGCGCATGTATGTTATGTTGCACGGTACGGCGTACCGAGAATTTATTTGACCGGTTGCGGTGGCCTAAGCGATTGCGCATGTATAATATCTATTTCCGAACCAGCAAGGTGTTTGTTGATATAGGAATTGCATTCATTTGCGAAATAGCATAGAATGGTGTGCATTGTCTGTTGGCGATTATTGCATTAACGAGAAGCTAAATCAATAGTGCAACTGGGGTTGGGGCTATCTTAGGGCAGTACTTCCGGGCGACTCCTCGACATGGCTCAGTTATAGTGATAGTCTATAAATTAGGTTTATTTACTCTAGTGCTAGTCTGGTGTACATTATTTTCCGCCATTTGGCCATTTAATTCCATTTATATTTTTGTATTGTTCCTCTTATATGTTTTCTATTGTTCAAATATAGAATATAAAATGTGTTTACATAAGGTATCACATTAAAACATTATAATAAATATGTAAATGAAAAAGCTGGCTTTTCTTGTAATTATTAATCGGTCCTTGTTTATGTTAGTAAATTCGCGTAAATCAAGTGGATGTCGCCAAAGGATCAGGGATCAATTTGATAAGTAGGCTACTGTTACCGCACGTGCATGATATAGACAAAAGGTAAAGGACGGTTACACTTTGTTATCCGAATAACTCTAACCGGATCAATGAAACGAATCTTGGTTCACAAATTGGGGTACTGAGCTACTTTCTGAAATAATTACGAATTGTTCATATGCTCGTTCAATGGTAATGCTATACTTAGTCATTGATTTCTGGTAAACGTCACAATGTATGACAGGCTTATTCTATGTTAACAAATTTGGTTCACTTGTATTTATGATTATACAGAAAAGTATAACTTGTTCTTCAGAAACTTATTGTATTCTATATAAAGCATGAACTTAAGAACCCGATCTTTAAGTTGAACTTTCTTTCAATCTAATCATTTACTCAATACAGTTTTTTCGAAATATAATGTTATTTCAATCTAATAAAAAAATCATTATTCAGTGGTTTATTATTTATAAGATGCCACTGTTGGGGCTTTTTGCATTGAATTAAGGAAAGTATCAGACAAATCCATTCTTTGATGACAATATTAAAAAACAGATTAGTGCGAATGTAAGTTTATGGTATTACATTTGGGAAACAAAAGCCGTCTTACGTGATGTGAATGAAGGATTAAATAGCTTTCATACACGATATGCCAATTACAGATGTTCGGTTGACTACATTTTACAATCAAAAGTGTACTTAGGCATTTATCTCATGCAAGTTACCAATAACGCATACAATTATCACAGTATATAAATGAAACTCGAAACAAAAACACAAAATGGATAGTTTACCGCCTTCGGACGATCAATACAATCAAATACTTGATATACTTTTTAAGTGTCCATGTATCATGTTTTTCAGTTTCAATTATAAAAATATTTTATTTTATTTTCTATTTGTTTGTATGTTATTGACATGATATTGATAAATTCGTTCATATTGTGAATTCCAGCAATCATATGCATTCCGCATTTTTAAAATGCTTAAGTAATATTTTATTAGATTGCCATGTAACAATACTCATTCTGGCCATTATGATAAGTTATCTCTGTCATGAGAACAGAATACCATTATCACATTACCATGCACGTTACCGTGAATGACAACACATGAAGAATGCAATCAAAATCATCAGCTTCGTATGGGCTGAGTGATTACCATGAACATTTATTTTGCGTTTCATTTCTTTTTGTGAATCAATGCGTATGCACGATTTTGTCTTCTGGTTGAAAACATTAAATTAAACATTAACATAACCATCTTGATGCTGGATTTCATTTCTCGACGTGTAGACAGGTGCATATAGGCGATATATAGAGTATACAAAGTGATTTTTGCGGCTTATCGATTTCAAGTAATGAGCGATTACAGAAAATTCGATGCGCTGCTGAAACCAATATGTTATACATTGCTTTTTTCACAGCTTTCATACATTTTCAAAAGAGTGTAACTGGATAATTAATCCAGAAAAAGAAATAATGGAAAATTGCTTGCTTCTTTCACCGATAAAAATACTGTAATCGCAAGAAAATTAGATTTTAATATCAGTCTCGTTTTTTGGCGTGGTGTTTTTCGCATTAAAAGCTGCTTATGAATTTTGAACGGATTGCTAGGTTAAATAATAAACTTACATGTTCAATAAACCGAGGTGCTCTACTACTGACGCATTGTTCAAGAGATGTGTACATAATTGTATTCGTTCTGAGGTTTTGTTAATTATACCAGGTTCATGTATCCTATCCAGAGTGTACATCCGTTCCTTACCTATATGTACGGATACTAAAGAATCAAACCCGTCAACAATTAAAGTGGCGAGTCATTGATGTCTGTCGTAAATACGATTTGCATTACATATTATTAACATTGTAAATAAGACATCAATACTTACCAACAACAACAAGAAAACAATACATATAAATAACTTATTTATATATTTATCATTTCCCTTTGTTGCTTAACTCTTTTGATCTGCACAATTAAATGAAAAGACTTAAATGCATTTATGAGTAATACGCGTATTCTCTCTGAACAGGAGAAGTTAGAAGTAGTAAAGAAAAAAGTATAAAACTATAATATGCATTACTTTCTATATCGGTTTATCGGATTTTCAGGCCAGTATAATTATCATAATATAGTGATTATCATTATCAAGAAAATATTCAACATAATAATATAAGCTTAAATGCTATACAATATATGTTTCTATATTAAATACAAAAGTGGTATAAATGCAGACTTTATTTTTTATGTAAAGTTATTTTTTTTCCAATACTCAATACTTAAGGGTTAGCAAAAGCCAAACCATACAGGTAATGTCACACACTCGTATCAAACACGATAACGTCATAAACATGTAATCCCTCTCAGATCAGCAGTATTGTACTTGTGGAGACAGTAGTTACCTTTAAATGATTAATGTGGAAAATTATTAGAGGACTTTGAACATTAATTGCAATCGATTTATTATGGTGTTGTTTCATTTCACTACAATTGCATTCCATGAATTTTTGAAGATCCAATATCTGCCTTGTCAGATTAGAAAAACTATCCGTATTTGAGGAAAATTGAAAAGGACCTGGTGCAAATAAGATATATTTGTAGCAAAATTCAATCAAACTCGATTGTGATGTCTCCATTCTCTTAATTCATAAGTATGATTGCTTTAAAAGCGAACATGATATACATATACAGACTTAACAAACAGACTTCCAAACAGGCGATTTTTTTTATTACTTGCACAGATGATTTGTTCTACAGACGTCGTTTGCTAGGACGCATCATCTTTTTTTATTATTCAATATAATACATACAATGTATACATGTATGATCATACAACATAGTGATTGTACAAAGCAATAAAGTTCAGACATGTTATACAAGATATGCTAATATATATAAAAAAATAAAGAGAAAAGACAGAACAACAGAAGAATAGTTATGAAAAATGATGAGTTTTATAAAGTCGGAAGAAAGCATACTGGACTTGTGTGTTTTATTGTATATTTACAATGATCTCATAAGATTGAAAAAATATATTCAAAAATATTTTAGAAAGATAAACTAACATTAGAGTGAAAAAAATATATACAAAAATATTTAAGAAAGATAAACTAGCATTAGAGTGAAATGTATATAAGTGGACAAACATTATGAGAATTTAATCCGATTCCTTTTTTGTTCAAAGATGTGCAATGTGTCGTTACTGAGGGCTATTTCTTTCTCAATCTGGATTTTAGTTTAAGACAGACAATTATGCATGTAGGACGTTAACTATTTTATTAGAGGGCGTGAAATAACAAATACGAGTACAAACAGATAAATATTTAAGCGTTGTTTACCTTTGCCTTTGAATTCTGACTTTACTATTGAGTTGTAATCATGACAATTGTGTACGGACGTTTGACAAATAACAATCCCGTGTGGCATTCGCCGCGAAAAACAGAAAGGCGGTACTGTATTTTTACTATTGACTTTAAAGTTAGACCTTAATATTAAATGTGCCCATCTTTTCCAGTGCTTGACACATAGCTACATATTGGTTAGAAGGTGTTTTTGAAGTATTAATTTTAAATCCTGAAAAATAGGGGCATTACAAGTCGGAGAAAGCCTAGTTGACAATAAATTATCTTGTTTGACCTAAAAATGAAATTATGCAATTTATTGTAGAGGTAGCCGTCTGGTTCTTTCGTGGTACACAATCTCATACGTTCAGTTATTTGTTATCCTTTCATACTTTTAAGTTTTACGTTGGAAACGCCCTAATATCTGTTATGTGCTAAGCTGTCAAATTTGATCGGTAAAATATGACAATGACGGTACATAACCAACATCTATTGTGCCGCAAGAAAAATAAATCGGGTCTCTTATAGAAACAGTTTAAAATGTAATAATAGTGTGTGTCTAAACTCAAAAAGGAAAGACAATAGAATAGCCAATACGAACTGCGGTGACGTAAAACCTATTTCTACTGCAAAGGTCAATTGATGATGATTACAGCAGATCATTTACCAAAAAATAAAACTTAAATTATTTGGGTGAAATATGTATGATTTCAGTGCTGTTTTTCTGACAATTCCAAATTAAACCTCTTTTCCAGATTTCATCGGATTCAATTTCTGCTCGATTAGTTTATCATCCTTATTTAATCTAAATAAGAAACAGGCGCTAATGTTTCATTCACTGCATGTTTATATCATATATTTATATGGTGGCATGTATCAAGTCATAATGTTTTCAATCTCCATGTTGAATTTCATGTTCCGGCCATGACTATTATCATTAGATGTAGATGTTATTACCAAAATGGGAAATCTACAATCTACATAAAGGCACAATTAATTAGACGTTTTTATTTAGAAACATGTATATGTACCTTCTGATCAGACACTTGTATTTATATTATGTAAACCATATACGGATAAGATTGATCGTGTGGTTTATAAATTTGCGTTTATGTAAACATACGTTTATACATGTATTATGTTCATGAAAGAGTCACACATCATCAATTTACAGTGAATTTCTAAGTTAATACATGAGTGAAACCTTTTAATTTATATAAAATCACTTGAGGTGTAACCAGGGATCATTTAAGTGAAGTATTGTACTTCATTTTGGACTGAATCTACTAAAAGGTATCCAGGTTGTCCATAATTATTTTACGACTGCAACGATAACACAACACATTTAACTAGTTTAATGACCCGATTCCAAAATATTTTGCCTCCCAATAAACATCACACAAAATTGATACGAGATTAAATTTACATTAAGTTTGTTGACGATCCGAAAGAAAGCACAGACAGTTTACAAAAGGCGGAATGACGTAATATCACGTGGAACGGAAATGCGTAATTTCATTGTTTTAACGAACTCAACCGAAGCATTCCGTACATAACGTTACTTCCGTATTCGTATCTATAGAAACCAGTAAACAACATTCGTTTCCGCGAAAATAAATATGATTAATTTATATTCAGAAATTAATAAGTCTTATTTAATATTCAACGAACTTCGCTACTTAACTCAAAATTAAAGCATGACTGGTGACACACACACACACACACACACACTATATCTTGACGAATATTAAATAAAGCATTAAGGAATTAAGGCATTCCTTTGAAAATAAATTGGCGCGTGATATAATTAGTTGTGTATCCGTAGAATCGGCCATCTAAATGTATACGCCTAGATTTTGGAAGTGAAAAGAGTCATAAACCTACATATTTAAAACGTAAATCTTCATTTAAATGTGTAATCTCAATTATAACAACGAAACCTGCATTAAAATCGGCATTTTGTAAAACAAATACTGTCTAGACTTAGCTCCCTGTAGTAATCTTTATCATGTAAAACGTAACTCATAATATCGGCCCTTCTGATTGGTTGCTAAGGTGTGTAACTATGCTCATGAGCTTGCCCTATAAATAGTTTCTTTATGGAAAAAAAGAAACCTTTGTTCACTTGTTTCTTAAAAATGGTTTTACTTCTTCACAAATAAGCTACTTATAACACATTTAATAAATCATAACAAACAGAACAATTATGTGTTTTGTAATTTAAATTATCAAAACGTCATTCTGGGGTAAAGATGACCTACGTTCCAATGAAAACAAAAAAATAATGAACATTATCGTCGTAATAGTCAGCAATAAACAGCAAATAAATTAAAACGGCTTAAATTGTAAAAGCATTACCTGTTTAGCACGTACTGAGGGGTTTTCGTTAGTCACTATACAAGGAGGAGGGCCGACACCATGAGAAAAACGGATACGGATTGCAATTATACCCGAATTACAGTTTATGGGTAAAACAAATACCATGGTGACGACCAAATATAGTAGTGAACAACAAATACACGTGTCCATGTAGATGTATACATACATGTGTTTTCGCACAATGTACGCTATCGAATTCAGCAATGTTCAGTTTAAAGGATTAAAATTCGTGACAAAAATTCAAGCTGCAGTTAGATTATCTTCAAGCAATAAAATAAAATACTGTGTAAATGAATGTATACTTTTCGAAATGTTTCAATTACAACTGGCAAGTGATTAAAAAGAAGTGATTTTCCTTTTTAATATTGATTTATAATATTTCCCGTCAAAAAGTTCGTCAGTTCACATTTATCCGATTGCTGTCGACGACTGACGGTGTCTTTGGAGCCTCCGTTGTGCGCGTTAACTACAAGCTAACGGAATATGCCACGTACATGACTAAAAATCATGTCCGGAAATAGTCATCACAACGGGAAATTTAAAGAACCATTTTATTAGTTTTCCACAAAATAAGCAGACATTAAAAAAAATTCTAGTTATATTTAGGATATGTGTTAATTGTTTGGCTATTGAGTTAATTAATTATATAATATTTCTAATGTACCACACCACAACTATTTAAATCGTACCAATAGTTACCTTTCTATATTTTTACAGACATCATTAACATAATTAATTTATTTTAGTATTGGGTCTCGTTTGGTTCATTTTGCAGGTACAAGTTAACTTTTTAATCAAAACTAATAATGCCTTTTAAACAATTATGACAAAAACTGATATACGTGGACATAACATAGGTGGCTTAGTTTCACATTCAGAGACTAAAAGATACAGTTGGCTGAAGCTGAGTATCCACTTTTTAATTGAAATGATCTATGGGTTTATGTGCACTTATGTTGAAGCCACCGTAAATTGGCGCCTCGTGTAATAGGAAATTAATATAAAAATGGGTTGTCATCCTTTGTTTCAATATAATTAATATATGATCACTGGCGAAGACCTGTTTTTGTATAATTATATCATACTTGTCATACGTTTTTTATTAAATATTTGTGCTTACTTAGATGGACAATAGCCTAGTGGTTATACGCGCCTTCATAGAGCAAGTGCCAATATAGCCTCTGACATCCTTGTATCTTCTTACAACATAAATAAAAAAAGAAGTATGGATTAAAGTCATGTACTTTTCAAATCATCAAACGTGCAAACGCTTGAAAGTTCAGCATTCGGCATTAAAACACTCGTTCTTCAAAGTGCATTCTATGATTTAAATTTAGTTTTCTCAAATGTATTCTGTTTATTTGGTTTTCAGGATAGTGCCTGCAACAGTTGTATAAATTTGAAAACCAATCATGGTATTAACATTTTTTTCAATTGTACACTCCCAGTGACAATTTTACAAATACATGCGGATTACATACAGCTTCAAACAGATATCAGATCAATCGTCACCTCATTTCGTAAATTATATAATTATAGTAGATCCTGGCTCGATATCATAATAACAGCAGTCAGTAGAGAAGATTTAGCAAGCACGGTAGCTCCATATAAAATATTATGTTTGTTACAAATCTGTACTAAAACGAACATTAGTCCCAGGGTTACCACAAAGCCATATGGCGTTTCTTAATTGGGGGATGTCTTCCTACATTTCCGCGAACGACCTTGATGAACCTACTGAATCATTAATGTTAAGCAATACACTGCGACAGGAGCGGCAAAATTGCCTAAATATCCCGATAATAGATTCACTTTTTTACTGCATTATACATTTGCCCGTATATATTAAGAACAGACGCTATATTATATAAGTAATGCTTTGCTAAATGTGTTTATTTCTAGTTAGAGTTTTATTAAGGACCTTAACTATATCAGGATATTGAAATGGTTAAGTGCTAAAGTCTGAAAACAATGTCATGTAGCAAAGTCTTAAATATAAAATCGATAATCATTATCTTACAGTAAAACTGGGTACACACTCTCTGGTGTTGTTGTTGCTAACGGCCACCGGAAAAACTTTGCGAAACCGAAATTTCGCAAACTTAAGTACTCTTTTTCTTAAAGATTTGCTACTTTGAGACATAGTATGCGGTAAAAGTCTTATCGTTGATTAATAATTGGTTATTTTCACTCAAAAAACGCGTTTTCTTCACTATGAAATTTATAAGCAAAGTTGGGGTTCCCATGGGATTTTTGCATTTTCCCATGGGATTTTCGATTTTACCCATGGGATTTTTTTCTCCCATGTGAATTTTTTTCTCCCATAATTTGCAAATGGGAGAAAAATCCCATGGGATTTTGAACATTTTAAAAAACGTGTTTTATTTGCGTTTGCAAGTATTTTAACGTTATTTAAGGACTGTATATTGGTTTTATGCCAATTATATATAAAAATATATAGTAATAAAAAAATCCCATTTTAAAATGGGAGAAAAAAATCCCATGGGATTTTTTTCTTATTTTGAGAGATTTATTCATGAAACTTTCAAAAACATCATATTTTATGAAATGATGAACAACTACGATATTTTAATGCGTTTAGTCGTGTTTAAAAAAAAAAAAATCCCATGGGATTTTTAAAACCCATGGGATTTTTTCTCCCATGGGATTTTTTCTCCCATGGGATTTTTTTCCAATGGGATTTTTCAGTTTCGTAAGCCGAATAAGTTTCTTAATGCGAAAAACAACAATAAAGGAAATAATAATTATAATTTTGAATAATAAATTGAATAATATAAATAACATGAATATTTTTAAAATGAGTTACAATTAAAGGTTTATGCTAGTAGAACTTATCATTTCTTGTTCGAGCAGATGGTTGAGTCTAATTGGTGAGTATGCCAGCTTAGAACCAGTATAAATGCATCGCAGACAGACAACGCTGTCATACTGTACACACCGCTGAGTAACAATCTTTATTGCATTTCATTTTGCAACAGAAAATGAACTCCGTAGTATAATTGATCTTATATATGCCCTCTGCTTTTGAAAGCGTGCAACACATTAACATAACAATAAGTCCATGCCAAAAGCTATGTGCAAATTCCATTCAAAGCTATATACACATTATAAAGGTCAGATGACCCGCGTCATGCGAAAATGGGTCTTATGTCATATGCGGCCAAAGTTGGTCCATCCTAGCTTGTCCAACCGCGCAGTCTGGTCAGGTACTACGCTGACTGATATATAAAGTCAAGCCATGATTCATGGTCTCATATCCAAACTTGGTAGCTCCAGTGCGAAACTTTCAACGGAAACGACGGCATCGAGACGGGCGCTCGAACTTTGCGGATGCGCGTTATATGTTATATATAATAGCGCGATGTGTTTTTTCTTGCCTCAAATTAATAGCCCAATCAGCGTTTTATTGTGTTCTTTGCTTCTACT
>NC_068366.1:1388802-1514747 GCF_020536995.1 Dreissena polymorpha
TTTATTGTCTGAATCACGTATGGTCAAAAAATAGGTCACTAGGTCAAATTAAAGACAAGAGTTCCGCGGTCGGAGATGACCGCATTGAAGCCGGATTTTTGATTTAAATGACAGGAAAGTACCTTTCGTGTTTTTGTCAATGCAATACTTAAATTACTGAAATATTGTTCAAAGGTCAAAATGAAATGTAAGTACTTTTCAAGGCATGAGCAACCTGTGTTATGTTTGAATGCATGCTCATACATGAACAACAATAACATTTAGGTCACAAATATGAACTTGAATTGACAATTAGGAAAGTTTGATCTCAATTTTCAATGACCTTAAAATGACCATTGTCATCTACTAGTGCTGGCCAACCTTCATGTCCAGTTTGAAGACTGTAAGTCCAAGCATAAGAAAGTTATACCATGAAATAAGAATTAACATTTTTACATTCAAGGTCACGGTGACCTTGACCTTAAATGACCAGTGGTCATCTACTAGTTCTGGCCAACCTTCATATCAAGTTTGAAGACTCTAGGTCTAAGCATACCAAAGTATTAACAACTTAACATATTTACATCCAAGGTCACAGTGACCTCGACCTTCAAATGAATGACCTTGAAATGACCAGTGGTCATCTAAGTGTGCTTGCAAACCTTTAAGTCAAGTTTGAGATTCTAGGTCCAAGCATACCAAAGTTACAACAATTTTAACATTTTAACATTTAAGTTCACAGTGACCTTGACCTTCAAATGAATGACATTGAAATGAATGACCTTGAAATGACCAGTGGTCATCTAAGTGTGCTTGCAAACCTTTACGTCAAGTTTGAGATTCTAGGTCCAAGCATACCAAAGTTATAACAATTTTAACATTTTAACATTGAAGGTCACAGTGACCTTGACCTTCAAATGAATGACATTGAAATGAGCAGTGGTGATCTTCTAGTACTGGCCAACCTTTATGTCAAGTTTGAAGACTCTAGGTACAAGCATACCAAAGTTATAACATGGAATAAGAACTTTAACATTTTTACCTACCAAAGTTATAAGAACTTTAACATTTTTACATTCAAGGTCACAGTGACCTTGACCTTAGAATGAATGACCTTGAAATGACCAGTGGTCATCTAAGTGTGCTTGCAAACCTTCATGTCAAGTTTGAAGACTCTATGTCCAAGCATACCAAAGTTATAACAATTTTAACATTTTAACATTTAAGGTCACAGTGACCTTGACCTTCAAATGAATGACATTGAAATGACCAGTGGTCATCTTCTAGTACTGGCCAATCTTTATTTCAAGTTTGAAGACTCTAGGTACAAGCATACCAAAGTTATAACATGAATAAGAACTTTAACTTTTACATTCAAGGTCACAGTGACCTTGACCTTCAAATGAATGACCTTGAAATGTCCAGGGGTTACTTACTAGTTCTGGCCAACCTTCATGTCAAGTTTCAAGACTCTAGGTCCAAGCATACCAAAGTTATAACAACTTTAACATTTTTACATTCAAGGTCACAGTGACCTTGACCTTCAAATGAATGACCTTGAAATGTCCAGTGGTTACTTACTAGTTCTGGCCAACCTTCATGTCAAGTTTCAAGACTCTAGGTCCAAGCATACCAAAGTTATAACAACTTTAACATTTTTATATTGAAGGTCACAGTGACCTTCACCTTCAAATGAATGACCTTGAAATGACCAGTGGTCATCTGTTAATCCTGGCCAACCTTCATGTCAAGTTTGAAGACTCTAGGTCCAAGCATACCAAAGTTATACCATGAAATAAGAACTTTAACATTTTTACATTCAAGGTCACAGTGACCTTGACCTTCAAATGAATGACCTTGAAATGACCAGTGGTTACTAACTAGTTATGGCCAACCTTCATGTCAAGTTTCAAGACTCTAGGTCCAAGCATATCAAAGTTATAACAACTTTAACATTTTTTATATTGAAGGTCACAGTGACCTTGACCTTCAAATGAATGACCTTGAAATGACCAGTGGTCATCTGTTAATCCTGGCCAACCTTCATGTCAAGTTTGAAGACTCTAGGTCCAAGCATACCAAAGTTATACCATGAAATAAGAACTTTAACATTTCGAGCACGCCGCCACCCCGCCCGCCCGCCCGCCCCCCAGCCCGCCCGACAACATCGATCTATAAGCCGAGATTTTTTCGAAAAAAATCCGGCTAAAAAAGCTTGTTTACACTCTTGAAGTCCAGGGATTTTTATGCCCGGTAGGGTGGCATATAGTGTAACATAACGGTATATAAATTTAAGTACAGATAGATTTAATAATAGGGCAGGGGTCTCGCGAGTGGGCGAAGTGGGCGATTTCTTCGCCCAATTATGGGCAATTAATCTTAACTTCGCACATGAATTTCATGAAGGCGATGTGACTTCTCCTCCTTTTAATGATTTACTTTGTGCCAGACATTGACCGATTAAAATCAATTTGATGTGGAGAACTGGACACAGGAGGATTCTCAGCCATAAATTGCCCCATTTACAGGTCATGCAAAGTTGAACATTTAAAAGAACAGTCTGGAGCTATAACACTTCTTGAAATTGTTAATAGATGATGCCTTGATTAATTGCCTTGTGCTGGCTACCAATAACTATGCTTCAGCAATGTTAAATGGCCCATTAAAATACTAAGGAATGATAAAATGGGAAGAGGTAACCTATCACTGGCAATAAATATGGGGCTCATTTACAGGTCAGATTTGGAATCTCTGCTGCAAAACGAGATATTTTATGAATTTTAAATTTAAAACAAATATTTGTAACAAAATATGAATTTGATTTAATTCAAAACAAATATTTGTAACAAAATATGAATTTGATTTATTAAATGTTGAATTGCTTAAAATTAACAAGGAAGTAAAAGGATTCTGAACATTACTGGCTTGTTACAATTGAAGTTTATTTGATACACCTGTTCAGGGAAAAAAACACACCATTATAATCAACAATCAATAGAAATAAGAAAAATGTCGGTTTTATGCCCTTAACATGTCTTATTGTTGAAGAGTTGATTATACGCTGAGCAGAAACCACTTATCCGTTAAATTGCCGCAAATATATGTAATACTAAGATCTATGACGCAAATGTACCATTTCTCTCAAAGATGTTACCAATTCTCCCTATTTTGGCTTTAGGGAGAAGTGACTTCTCCCTAAATTTTGAGCCTAGCTAGACCCCTGTAGGGAAATATTTTAATAATATGTTTGAGTATTTAACGTTGCTGTATGTTGCGGGTATTTAGGAATTAACATAACAGATGTTAGTCCGGATGGGACATGTAATGAAGTTTGAAAATTGATTATGGAAGTATGGTTTCATTTCTCCAATGTAGTTCAATTATCGGGAACATTGGCTCATACATAACAAGCCCCAATTCAGATATGGTATATAATGAAATTTAAATAATTGAAATAATGTACATAACAAATGTAAGTTCGGATTGAGTGTGTATCTTATGGGTATCGGGGTTTAAGTAATCGATTATAGGAGTGTTAGGTTTCTCACTACTAATGTGCTTTGTCCATAGAGAGCATCTGTTTGTATGATCAAGTATGCAAATGAAATGAGGTCTCCTGTTCCCAAAGTGATAATTGTATATTGAACTCTTCTGCTGTGACATGTGGTTGGTGTATAAGAGATCCATCCAATGAACAAGGTTATTCGAAGGGGTGGGTTTAGAAAATCGGGGTAAGATAACAGTTAACCAACCAAGAATTAGATAGGAAATATCTAAATTTTATGTTCATGTACCTTGGAATAAAATGCTGTGCTTTGTTGTAAGAAAGAATTCTAGAGTCCTAGTTTGACAATCGAGTAGAGCAGTCACGCTGTCTCGACGTGGCGGCCAATTGGCCACCGCGCTGTAAAATTGTACTTCATGAACATTAGAAGCGTTGTGTTAGAATATATTCAACGGAAATAAATCTTGATGAAAACAGAAATGAACTTTGTTTGTTACTGTGTGTTATCCACGAACGATACGTAATTACGTGACAATAGCAGTTCAGGCTTTTTCCGCCCTATGCCACAGGTCCGAAATTCGGCCCGAAATTCGGCCCCATTCCAATGCAAATCTGGTTGTTTTTTTTCCGCAATAAAAAAAATAATTCCCAATTCCAAAAAAAAAAAAAATTTTTTTTTTTTTTTTTTTTTACCTTAAAATATATAAGTTAACCTAATCCGGTGTAGAAAATAGAAAGTGTTGCATAATTAAGTGAGATAAGTGTTGCCTTGAATTTGTTTTAAAAACTGTAAAATATGTTAATGATTATTTAAGACTTTCCTTATTTTCCTCAAAATCCGGCGCTTTGCACGATTTTTTTCACCTCAAAAAAAGGCCAGGCCTTTTCCCAAAATTTAGATTAAACAACCTGCACTTATCTCACATGTTCATAATACTTTGTAAAATTTTAACAATAAGTTATCAAAATAGTCGTTATTTACCAGTTAACGGCTTCTTTGAAATATAAGAAACACTATTTACATGCGATAATTTTTCCCAATTGAGCTAATTTTGCGAATAATTTTTTTCCCAAAATGGGGGTTTTCACGACGCGAAATTCCAAAAATTCCAGTGTGGCGTATTCCCAAAATGAAGCGGAAAAGCCTGCAGTTGAACTGTCCCTCAGTCAGTGTGTCTGTCCGTTTGTGGGAAAAAAAACTTTAACGTTGGCCATATCTTTTTAAATACCGAAGATAGCACCTTGAATTTTGGCATGCATGTGTATCTCATGGAGCTGCACATTTGAGTGGTAAATTTCAAGTTGAACATCATCCTTCAAGGTCTAGGGTCGAAAAAAACAAAGTCAAGGGAAGTAATAAGCTTTAAATGGACATACTTATACTGACCTGCCCACGTATATTTTTTTGTTAAATAAATCAAAGCGGCGCAGCAGGCGGCATTGTGTTTTTTACAAACACATTGTGGTTAAAGGTCAAGGTCATCCTTTACGGTCTACGATAAAAAATACAGATTTAAGGGAAGTAATAAGCTTTAAAGGGAGATAATTATTCAATATTGCACATAGCCACTTGATATATTTGGCATGCATGTGTATCTCATGGAGCTGCACATGAATTATTTCAAGGGAAGTAATTTATATAATTATTAAATGTCATATCATATATTTCCTTACCAAGAATTTAAGTTCTTTTCACTGTAGTTACTGTACAGATTTATTATTTTATTTTTAATAACCCAAATGATTGATTTGTCAAAGTGTTTTTTTTAAATGATATAATTATAATTTCTTGATGTTCATAACATACCTGTGGACTTATGTCCATAGATACATGATCAACTCTGGCTATGATCTCTTTAAAACCACAGGCCTTGGTCGTCAGTGATGTCTGACATGGTCATAATTGACTGTGAGACTCCCCCCCCCCTCCCCCCGGTTGGATTGGACAAAATTCAAGAAAGATGATTTCTATTCCTGCCAAATGTTAAATAGAAATTTTATTTCAATGCGGCGCAGTAGGGGGCATTGTGTTTCTGACATACACATCTCTTGTTCTGCCTAGAATGGGAAAAAGGAGTCTAACCAAATTGGGATTTTTTTTCCACAAAATTTGCCATTTTGAGAATTTTTGCTTCAATGAAATGACTCATTTAGTAAAATTTTTTGAATTTATCATGCTTAAATAATTCAGTGGTTTAACAAATAAATTTGTTTTTAGGCCATCCTTAAAAATTCTTTTGTTTGGCATTACCCGACCGACCCACTAAAACTGGCCCGACTGAATTTTTTTTGGGTTACTTTCCAAAAAAAACTTTTTTTTGCTTGCCGAAACTTCTTTCCGCTAAAATTGTCCTTTCCGCTTTTTATCCTTTCTGGTTATTTGTGTCATTTAATTGAATGCTCTTTCAAGGATATCTAGAATAGCAATGAACAAAACGGCGTACCGGTATTTTTTTGAGTCGCCTATTTATTTGACATATGCATATGCGATCAATTAGACTTTAAATACAATTAAACCGCTATTGTTTTTCTCGTATCCCTTAATTAAAATACGCTTCTGTCGTTAAGGATAGTTTTGGGAGTAAAAAAACAAATTAATTAATTATCACCATTCAATCGGCAATTGGCAGAGATGTGTAATATTATCGCCATACAACTTATTAATTAATTATCACTCTTTAATTCAGATCAGTAATATTAGGTAGAAAGATAAAAAGTGGTCAGCTTAGAAATATTTATTGACGGGCATTGACACATTTTTGTTTCATTTGCTTATCTCTTATACGACTTTCCGACCGGTCGCTATTTTGGTGGCAGACGGCGATATAAATTGTGTATTCAAATTATACAACATCTGCGCAAGAATGATCCAATATTATCCTATAGCTCCACCCGTTCTCACATTTTATCGACAACGTCATGTCATGTGTAAGCGAGCTCAATGCTGATTTGCCAGCTACCATGTGCACTTCATTAACAATAAGGTATGTTTTCAACAAAATTTTACTAGATTTTCGCATTTTCGCAATTAAGATTTTTCTTGAGCCAAATTTTCAATTGTTTTGCAATTGACTCAAATGGCGAACGACAGCGCGAGCATTGTGAACGTGGAATAAATTATCACTACTACAGGGCTCGGGCTGTCGTTCGCCATTTGCAAAAGTATAGCGAAATTGGCTCTAGAAAAATATCTTTTGCGAATATGCTTAAATCTCGTAAAATTCATTGAAAACATCCGCCATTTTAATCCGATGTGTTTTTTAAAACTTTTTTCTCTGGTTTCCATGAACAATTTGAAGCGCATATGGTAGCGGGCCAATCAACATTGAGTTCGCTATCGGGGTAATATTGGGTCATTCATGCGCAGATGATGGAATACACTGTTGATATTGTCGTCTGCCTACAATATAACAAGCTGATGGCAAAAGTCGTATAAAAAATAAGTAAATGAAAAGAAGCTCTTTATAGAAAGAATAGACTTATGAATACTTGGCAGTGATACAGACGGTGCAAAAAAAACTTAACCAATTTCCTTTCATGAGGCAGAAGACTTGGAGCTTTATTTGATAATTACCTTTCAGTTTGGTAGAGGGCGGAGTCCAATGTCAGAAAATAACAAGGGCTGTTTGTAAAACATGCATGCCCCCCATATGGGCTGTCCATTGTAGTGGCAGCCATTGTGCGAGTACGTTTTTTGTCACTGTGACCTTGACCTTTGACCTAGTGACCTGAAAATCAATAGGGGTTATCTGCGAGTCACGATCAATGTACCAATGAAGTGTCATGATCCTAGGCAAAAGCGTTCTTGAGTTATCATCCGAAAATCATTTTACTTTTTCGGGTCACTGTGACCTTGACCTTTGACCTTGTGACCTCAAAATCAATAGGGTCATCTGCGAGTCATGATCAATCTACCTGTGAAGTTTCATGATCCTAGGCGTATGCGTTCTTGAGTTATCATCCGAAAACCATTTTACTATTTCAGGTCACCGTGACCTTGACCTTTGACCAAGTGACCTCAAAAACAATAGGGGTCATCTGCAAGTCATGATCAATCTACCCATGAAGTTTCATGATCCTAGTAGGTGTATGCGTTCTTGAGTTATCATCCAGAAACCAAATTACTATTTCGGGTCACCGTGACCTTGACCTTTGACCTAGCGACCTCAAAATTGATAGGGGTCATCTGCGAGTCATGATCAATCTACCCATGAAGTTTCATGATCCTAGACGTATGCGTTATTGAGTTATCATCCGGAAACCATTTTACTATTTCGGGTCACCGTGACCTTGACCTTTGACCTAGTGACCTCAAAATCAATAGGGGTCATCTGCGAGTCATGATCAATCTACCCATGAAGTTTCATGATCCTAAGCGTATGCGTTCTTGAGTTATCATCCGGAAACCATTTTACTATTTCGGGTCACCGTGACCTTGACCTAGTGACCTCAAAATCAATAGGGGTCATCTGCGAGTCATGATCAATGTACCTATGAAGTTTCATGATCCTAGCCCCAAGCGTTCTTGAGTTATCATACGACAACCACCTGGTGGACGGACCCGACCGACCGACCGACATGAGCAAAGCAATATACCCCCTCTTCTTCGAAGGGGGGCATAAAAATTCATAAAAAAAAATAAATCCCTACCTACCGACCCACCCAAATTACCTGGGTTGGGTTATGCCAAACGAACAATTTTTTAAGGATGGCCTTATTTGTTATTTTGTCTTCTTTATATAAACAGATGCAATATTGGGCATGTTCAACTTTTATTCAACTACTGCAGTTTTGTTTTTCAGTTACAGTAACACTCTGAGATAAAAACTGTACAGTCAAAATCTTATAGCAGATATTTTTTACCAAAACAAACACTGGTTAGTCACACAAGTTATAAGACACTTAATTCTTAAAAAAAAAATATTATTTTTTGGGAAATTGTGATTTTTTTTATAATTTCGTTTTGGGATCCGGTCCATTTACTTTGGGAGTGCCTCCATTTTCCGGAGGCGCAGACAGTGCTGAAAAACCCTTCAAGTCACATTAATTATTCATTCAGAACATTTGTCTCAATAAAATCTCAGCAGAGTTCGAAAATGGCATCATTCAGTTGAAAAACATAGCCGCCAGGGGGCTGGGCAGTTTTCCTAATATGGCTATAGTAAAACCTTTTAACCTCTCTAGAAGTCTTAATTTTTAGCTCCACTGGCCAGAGGCCAGTGGGGCTTATGTCATGGTCCTGTGTCCGTCGTGCGTCCGTGCGTGCGCCTGTGCGTTAACTTTTTCTTTAAACATCTTCTTCTCCTAAACTACTGGTCCAATTCTGATGAAATTTCTCAGTAATGTTCCTGGGGTGAACCTCTTTCAAATTTGTTCAAATTATGCCCCTGGGGTCAAATTTGACCCTGCCCCAGGGGGTCAAATTTGACCCTGCCCCGGGGGGTCAAAAAATGGAAAATTTGCTTATATAAGACCTATTTTTAGTGAAAACTTAAAAAAAATTATCGTCCATAACCATTGGGCCTAGGGCTACCAAATTTGGTATGTAGTGACATCTTATAGTCCTCTACCAAGTTTCTTCAAATGTTGCCCCTGGGGTCAAATTAGACCCTGACCTGGGGGGTCAGAAAATTGAAAATTTGCTTAAGTAAGGCCTATTTTGTGAAAACTTTCAAAATCTGCTCATCCATAACCATTGGGCCTAGGGCTACCAAATGTGGAATGTAGTGACATCTTATAGTCCTCTACCAAGTTTCTTCAAATTATGACCCTGGGGTCAAATTTGACCCTGCCCGGGGAGGGGGGGGGGGTCAAAAATTGAAAATTTGCTTGTATAAGTCCTATTTTTGTGCAAACTTCAAAAATCTTCTTGTCCATAACCGTATGGCATAGGGCTTCCAAATTTAGTATGTAATAACTTCTAATAGTCCTCTACCAAGTTTGTTCAAATTAAGCCCCTCAGATCAAATTTCACTGTTCCCCAGGGGTCACAAAATTGAACATATGCTTATATCGGGCCCATTTTGTGCAAACTTTAAAATCTTCCTGTCCATAACCATTGGGCCTATTTCTAACAAATTCGGTATTTAGTGACATCTAATAGTTCTGTACTATGTTTGTTCAAATTATGCCCCTGGGGACAAATTTGACTCTGCCCTGGGGGTCACAAAATGAACATATGCTTAAATAAGGCCTATTTTGTGCAAACTTTAAAAATTTCTTGTTCATAATTATAGAGCCTGGGGCTACTAAATTTGGTTTGTAGTGATATCTAATAGGCCTCTACCAAATTTGTTCAAATTATTCCCCTGGGCTCAAATTTGACCCTGCCCTGAGGGTCACAAAACTGAACATATGACGTTTACCAGGGGAGATTACTGCGGCCGTGTGGCTGTGACCAACAACAACAACAACATCTTGTAAACATGAGATAAAACCCTGTCATTTAGTGCCATTTTAGATCAGATGGTGACTGCTTACAAAGGAATTGAAGTAAGAAAGTGTTATGATTGTTTTTCTTATAAACTGAAAAAAGTCGGATTTTATTTAAATATGTCGAAAGTGAACATATATCCGGATAAAAATATTTCGGATGACATGTTAATTTCATGTCTTTTTTGTGGTGTTTAAACCAGTTTAATAATATCTTATTGATTTTAAAACACAACTTCCATGAACATAATTATTTCAAGACAAGATGCGTTTGTGAAACACAATGTCCCCCTATATGACGTTTGACTTTGAAGGATGACCTTGACCTTGTGAAGGATGACCTTGACCTTTCACCACTCAAAATGTGCAGCTCCATGAGTTACACATGCATGCCAAATATCAAGTTGCTATCTTCAATATTGCAAAAGTATTCATAAAATAAGCGATTTGGGCCACATATATTTGACCTCTGACCTTAAAGGATGACCTTGACCTTTCACCACTCAAAATGTGCAGCTCCATGAGATACACATGCATGCCAAATATCAAGTTGCTATCTTCAATATTGCAAAAGTATTCATAAAATGAGCGATTTTGGCCATATATATTTGACCTCTGACCTTGAAGGATGACCTTGACCTTGACCTTTCACCACTCAAAATGTGCAGCTTCATGAGATACACATGCATGCCAAATATAAAGTTGCTATCTTCAATATAGCAAAAGTTATTGCAAAATGTTAAAGTTGGCGCAAACAGACCAACAGACAGACCAACAGACCAACAGACAGACAGGGCAAAAACAATATGTCCCCCACTACTATAGTGGGGGACATAAAAAGTAAATATATGATACTGCATGGTAAACTCGAACTTTGTATCCAAGAGATGGTGTTTGAATTAATGAAGTGCAATTTCTTAACTATTGTATATGCTGCTTTTTAATAACTAATGATTCATTGTTCCATTTGTGAATCGTGACTCATGAATTGTGGATATGATTGTCAATTGCTCAACGATCCATATATATTTCTGACCATTTTATAATTTTCTTAAAATAAGTTATGAATTGATCTTAGAAGACAAATGTATTACTTAATTAAAAACATTTTTAACTGGTAACACGGAGCATATATTGACCAGTCTAGTGTTTATCATTGAAATCTATACATATTAGCTGCTTTCAGGGAAAACGGGGCTTAATTCATGTCAAATAAGGTTAGCCTGAGCACACTGATTAGCTGTATCAATGATTTGAAACAAGAGGGCCATGATGGCCCTGAATCTGAATCGCTCACCTGACTAACCTTGCTTCATGAATTTTATTAGACCCATATACAATCCCAAGCCAAATTTCATTAATTAACAGTGCCCCAGATAAGCTGCGTATCTGCGTCTTTCACCCTATTAAAATGTTTAAAAACGCAAACAAATACAATATCATGCGTATCGAATACGCAACCAATATACCTGTTACGCAAATTAGTCAAATTTGATGCGTACAATATAATAACTTCGATCGAAAATGCTTTGCTCATTTTCGGTATTATGTCTTATTCTTATCGTAACGCGGCGTTGCTTTCATTAGGAAGCGCCTTGATGACGGAGCAGAAGAACAGTCAAAGTTATTCAAACGCTCTGCGGACTAGATTTCATTGTTGAATAAAGCGTCTGACCAAATTTTTTACGACGACATACATGCGTTTTCAATCTGACTTAATCCGACGCTCATTGTGCGTGTATTCGTAACGCGTCTGTTCTTTCAGTTTCGATTGTGTCATAAAATGTCTAAGCGGGGTCGCAAGACGTCCGCGATTGTTTCGCAAAAAAGTCATTCTATTGCAAACTTTTTCGAAAGAAAGCAAGGGACAATAAGTGTAGAATCGTTCATGGTATCAATCTTATTAGAAACTGTTAATGCAGCAGTTGACTTAACATCAAAAAAGCATGATGGAAAGTCCGTTACTGAAAACACTTGTCAAAAATGGAAAAAGGCATTTCCTTGGTTAACAATTGTTGACATAGATGGGGAAGTAAACAGACTGAAATGTGCATACTGCACCCAGTTTAATTTAAAAAACGTATGGTCAGCAGAAGGAACTCCTAACATACAGCGATCGTCAGTTGAAAGACACAATGAATCCAAAGACCATGTAAGTGCTGCAAAACTGTTTTTGAGTAGGAATCTTGATATTAGCATTGAGACTGAGTGTAATGAAACTGAAACCTATGATGGAAATGTCAGTGAGCAAGATGTGTTTTTATTGAGAACTATTTATAGCCTTGCTAAAAATGAAATACCATCAGAAAGAGTAAATGATATGTTAGAATTGCAAACTTTAAACGAGGTTGACATTAAATACCAGAATTTGAGTTGGACCACCATAAATGACATTCAGCAGTGCATCTCAACTGTAACAGAAGTAAAGCAGCAATGATTTTAAGGTATGCATTTTTATAACTCATTTCACCCTATTTCAAAAATGAAATCACCCTATTTTTCAAAATCGATGGGTGAAAACCCTATTACCCAAATAATTATCTGGGGCACTGAATTAATACATTCTGACAAAATTTCATTAAGACGTGATGAAAACTGTGACCTCTTTCATCTACACAAGGTTTTACTAGAATTTGCCCGGTGACCTAATTTTTGACCCCAGATGACCCATATACGATCCAAAATCAGATATTATCATGATAAGCATTCTAACCATATTTCATTAAGATCATATGAAAACTATGACCTCTATTGTCTTCACAAAGTTTTTCTATGATTTGACCTAGTTTTTGACCCCAGATGACCCTAATACAATCCCAACCCAGATTTCATCAAGATTAATATTCTGGCCAAATTTCATAAAGATTTAATGAAAACTGTGACCTCTACTGTCTACAAAAGTTTTTTTTTTAATCTGACCTAGTTTTTGACCCTAGATGACCCAAAGTCAATCCCAATCCAGATTTTAACAAGACAAACATTCTGACTATATTTCAATAAAATCTGATGAAAACAGTGACCTCTATAGTCTACACAAGGTTTTTCTATTATTTGACCTAGTGCCTAGTTGCTGACCCCAGATGACCCAAATACAAGAGGCCCCCAGAAGCTCCTGGATTAGACACATTTAAAGGGTGCCTGTACCTGTTCTGGTGATTCTATTTTCTTAAAAAAACAACATACACATATATTTAAAAATCAACATGTATTTGATAAAGAACACAAAGTTGGTCAAAAGGCAATTCATTCACATGCACCCTCTGTCTGGCATGGACTCGACTGCAGGTGTTTCTTTTGAAGAACCAGATAAAACCTGTAACAGTGGTTACAAATTATATTTTTCACACATACTTTAAAAAAGTCAATAATACATGTTTAATTAATGCAGAATCAAATGTCACCATTTATATTCACAGAATCATGCTGCCAGAAGCCTCCACATACACCTAAGAAAATTGGGTATGGTGGCTTCTGCTAAACAGTTAAAATTGAAAATTTCAGCATGGGTTCCCATAGTTTTTATCCCAATTGTTGTTTGAATGCTAAATAATTGTATCCTGGTGTGACCCAAATTTGACGATGTAACGGTTACATGAAGCAATATTTAGCAAATAATTTAAGAAATAATGAATGTTTAATAGCACAAAATAATAATTTTAAACTTGGCTGTATTACTTTGAAATGATTCCAAGACAATAATCATCCATGTAATCGATAAAAATAGAACATCGTAGAATTAAGGTGTCGGCGAATTTGGATAATGGTAGGTTGCCCATATTTGTTTTACAAAAAGTAAAAAAAAAAACATTTCTTGCTGCTGGGCTCATATGTTTGGGACAATAAAACATTTTATTTAACTAAAAAAGACCTGTCCCAGTCAGCAAAAATGGCGTATTTGATCGTATTTTCAATCTGTTAAAATTCTTTTCCTGATTTATGCTTTATTCAAAGGTCAAAATGTTTTAAAAAGCTCACAATCAATGAATCATACATTATTAATAAAAAAAAATGGCAAATTTGCTAGATCTATCTTGCCGATTTTTGATGCAAAACAACCTAAACAGTAAACTTTAGCAACAGAAAATACGACCAAATTCGGGGTGTTAGTTTAAAAAAATAAAAACCCTACCTGGTTGGTCTTGAAGGTTCTTATATTCTTTATGTGATAAGGGCCCTCTGTGTGGAGACGCAATGCCTTCTTCCCACAAGACTGATAATTCAGGGTTTTCTTACAAACTTCTCAAACCGCTTTTCCACAAGCCTCAACTTTTCTCAACCAGTTCACTACCCGCCCGTAGACTACAGCGGGGAATGGCCACCCATTATAAACTGTACGCTGAAGTTTCTTTAGCTACCAACAGGCAAGTATCTCGTTGCCATTTTTCTCAACTTAAGTCTAAACACAGCTTCCAATTCGGCATCAAATATACGCAAAAAGTACTCAAATTTATTTAAATTGGCAGCAATCTTTAATCTTTAATCAGATGTAATTGTTTATTTAATCCTCTACGATGTACGATTTGTTTTCACATCAGTAATTTGTCTCGATGACCGGTGTTAATGCCGACTGCGTATGAATTTTTCAGGTCAATAACACGGCGATGTATTGATGCACAGTCTACAGCTGAAAGCGGTTAATATCTGGGACGGCATGTCAGGAAAAAAATCAATACCGATAATTCACATTGTTCATTAATTAAGCAACGATTAATAACACTTATCCTTTATGGATTTTCATGAAAGAAAAACTATAATAAAGAAAATTTTATTCTCTTTAATCTGATATATAAACAAGTTTGGAAAGAATTGGATGAAAAATTTGGACTTTATTGCATTAACACCATTTTCTCAATTCAAGGGGAGGTAATTCTGTACTTAATGGACCAATAATGCTCATTTTTTGTAGGGTTCGTGTCCTCATTGATATAAAGACATTGTGCAAATTTGGAAAGGATCGGACAAAAAATGTGGAAGATTTTTGAAAGTTTTCACAAAATAGGCAAAAACGAATAAACATGCAAAGTTCAACGAGCTCCTGCGGCCATGTTTTTTGACAAATCAAATTTCTTTGAACAACTTTTTCAGGGGAGCCTTCAAAGGTCATCCCTGTGAAATTTTTTGAAAATCTGATGAGGGGTTTCTGACAAGAAGATTTTTTAAGGTTTTTACCATATATGGTCATGGCGGCCATCTTGGTTATGTGATCAAATTTTTTTAAACAATTCTTTTGTCCCATGACCTAGGGATGCTCCACATGAAATTTAGTTGAAATTGGCTCAATGGTTTAGTAGAAGAAGATGTTTACAAATTGTTTACAGACAGACAGACAGACGGACGGAAGGACGGACGCCGGACGGTGAGTGATCACAAAAGCTCACCCCGAGCTATCGCTCAGGTGAGCTAAAAATATACATCTCGACCTGTGCCTTAAAACACACTCTTTATAAATTTGAATGGGTTGTGGTCATTTCAAACTTGCGATATAAAAAGCTATAACATAATTTTGACAAGAGGGCCATGATGGCCCTGAATCGCTCACCTGACTCATTAAGATCAGATGAAAACTATGACCTCTATTGTCTACACAATGTTTTTCTATGATTTGACCTAGTGACCTAGTTCCTGACTCTAGTTGACCCAAATACAATCCCAATCCAGATTTCATCAAGATAAACATTCTGACCACAGTTCATAAATATTGGATGAAAACTGTGACCTCTATTGTCAACACAAGGTTTTTCTATTTATTTGACCTAGATTTTTACCCCAGATAACCCAAATACAATCCCACCCAGATTTCATCAAGAATTCTGACCAAATTTCATAAAGGTTGGATGAAAACTGATCTCTAATGTCTACACAAGGTTTTTCTATTATTTGACCTAGTGACCTAGATTTTGACCCCAGATGACCCAAATAAAATCCCAACCCAGATTTCATCAAGATAAACATTCTGACCAAATTTCATAAAGATTGGATGAAAACTGTGACCTCTATTGTCTACAGAAGGTTGTTCTATTATTTGACCTAGTGACCTTGTTTTTGACCCCAGATGACCCAAATACAATCCCAAACCGGATTTCATCAAGATAAACATTTTGACCAAATTTCATCAAGATTGGATGCAAACTGTGACCTCTACTGTCTACACAAACAAATTGTTGACGGACGGACGCACGGACACACGCAGGCACGCACAACGGACGCCGGACATCACACGATCACATAAGCTCACCGTGTCACTTCATGACAGGTGACCTAAAAATATGTGTCGGAGATAAACATGAACAGTTGTGGTTAAAATCCCATAGAAACAAGGGCTGTTTGTAAAACATGCATGCCCCCCTATATGGGCTATAAGTTGTAGTAGCAGCCATTGTGTGAATACGTTTTTTGTCACTGTGAATGGTGGTGGTGGTGGTTGTGGTGGTGGTGTAGTAGTAGTAGTAGTAGAAGTAGTAGTAGTAGTAGTAGTAATAGTAGTTGTAGTAGTAGTAGTAGTAGAAGTAGTAGTAGTAGAAGTAGTAGTAGTAGTAGTAGTAGAAGTAGTAGTAGAAGTAGTAGTAGTAGTAGTAGTAGTAGTAGTAGTGGTAGTAGTAGTAGTAGTAGTAGTAGTAGTAGTGGTAAAAGTAGTAGTAGTAGTGGCAGTAGTAGTAGAAGTAGTAATAGTAGACGTGGTGGTGGTGGTGGTGGTGGTGGTGGTGGTAGTAGTACTAGTAGTAGTAGTACTAGTAGTAGTAGTAGTAGTAGTAGTAGTAGTAGTAGTAGTAGTAGTAGTAAAAGTAGTGTAGTGGTGGTAGTAGTAGAAGTAGTAGTAGTAGTAGTAGTAGTAGTAGAAGTAGTAGTAGTAGTAGTTGTAGTAGTAGTAGTAGTAGTAGTAGTAGTAGCAGTAGTAGAAGTAGTAGTAGTAGCAGCAGTAGCAGTAGCAGTAGCAGCATTACAAGACCAATACTTAAGAATGATCAAATGGGAAAAGGTAACATAGCACCAGCAGTAAATATGGGGCTCATTTACAGGTCAGATTTGATATCTCTGCTGTAAAATGAGATTTTGAATGAATTAAAGGGAGGCAAATCTGTAATAAAAAGAACATGCATAAACCGTAGTTGTTTCCCTTGTTTGAACCATGCTAAATCCTTACAAGTTTGGAAAGAATTGGATGAAAAATTTGGACTTTATTGCATAAACACCATTTTCTTAATTCAAGGGGAGGTAATTCTGTACTTCATGGACCAATAATGCTCATTTTTTGTAGGGTTCGTGTCCTCATTGATATAAAGACACTGTGCAAATTTGGAAAGGATCGGACAAAAAATGTGGAAGATTTTTGAAAGTTTTCACAAAATAGGCAAAAACGAATAAACATGCAAAGTTCAACGAGCTCCTGCGGCCATGTTTTTTGACGAATCAAATTTCTTTGAACAACTTTTTCAGGGGAGCCTTCAAAGGTCATCCCTGTGAAATGTTTTGAAAATCTGATGAGCGGTTTCTGACAAGAAGATTTTTTAAGGTTTTTACCATATATGGTCATGGCGGCCATCTTGGTTATGTGATCAAATTTTTTTTAACAATTCTTTTGTCCCATGACCTAGGGATGCTCCACATGAAATTTAGTTGAAATTGGCTCAATGGTTTAGTAGAAGAAGATGTTTACAAATTGTTTACAGACGGACGGACGCCGGACGCTGAGTGATCACAATAGCTCACCTCTAGCTATCGCTCAGGTGAGCTAAAAACTGGGTTGTGTCTAAGATTATACAACAGCGAACAAATTCAGTGCCTTCAGCGCTTTGATTATAACATCTTTCAATTGCGCGAATATCGCACATTCTTAAAATTTCGTATAAATTAGGGATGTCAACGAATATCCGAATAGCCGAATATTCGGTCCCGGACCGAATATTCGGATACTATTTTCCGAATCGAATATTCGGAAGAAAAAATCAAAAAATCGAGTAATTTCAAAGACTTTGTATTCGTGAAATTTGGTTCAAACATTGTACAAAAAGTCGTTCCTCGTGTCATAATGTTTAGTCCGGATAATTCGTCGCTATGGTGATGACAGTATACCGGTCATAAATCCCGCTAATTGCCTAACAAAGACAGTCACTTTGTGTCAAAATTATGATAGGTTCTAATCGCATCGGCAATCAAAACACCGACCTGCACTTGATCCAATGACTCGAATTACATTTAAAATTATCAAAGATTAAATGAGTAAAGGAAAAGCCGACTTGGTGTAAAAAAACAAATAAGACCGTATGGCAATTAAAACACCGACCCGTCTTGATCTAATAACTCGAATTACATTTAACATGATAAAAGATTAAATAAGTAAAGGAAGTGCCGACTTGGTGTGAAAAACAAAAAAGATCGTATGGTTATAATCACGTTGTCCAATCAAAAAAGCTTTTAGAAAATAATTTACTCAACCTCTAATCGAGCAAGAGAATTCTGACGAACTTCAGAGATATTTGCTTGTGAAAATGGAGCCAACCGCTAAACCTCTTAAGTGGTGGAAACGTCGCGAGAGCGGATTTCCGAAAGTCGCGTATGTTGCTAGGAGTGTTCTATATGTACCTGCAACTTCTATGCCATCTGAGCGCATATTCTCAACCACTGGATTGCTCATCAATAAACTAAGAAATAGACTCGCCAGTGATCTGGTCGACGCAGTCGTGTTTTTAAATAAGAACAATGTTCATGTGCCCAGTGACGCCGATCCGAGTGACTTTTAAATGTGGCAACGGTGGTTTGTTTGCATGTGTTCGCTATGTAAATAATACGTTTAAGTTCAGTTCAAATTATTTATAGATCTAACTGTTTTGTCATGTAATTATTTTGTCGTCATGTAAATATTATGTTTCTCGTTCTATTGTTGATGTACAATATTAAAGCACGTGTTCGCTATGTAAATACTATCTTTAAGTTTAGCTTAAATTATTTATAGATCTAACTGTTTTGTTATGTAATTGTTTTGTCGTCATGTAAATATTATGTTTCTCGTTCTATTGTTGATTTACAATATTAAAAGTTAAAAAACAGTTTTCGTCATTCAATTTTAACAATTAGCGACGGCAATGCTGTGTCAATATTTAGTCACTTCCGGGGAACTTCCAGTAAAAACGAAAGTAGAATTCATGGAGTAATGGTACGGTAAACGTAGTTGATTTTTTTCTAACAGATGTTGACCGAATATCCGAATATTCGTTCGGAAGGATGACCGAATATCCGAATACCAATATCGGTATTCGTTGCCATCCCTAGTATAAATGTTAAATAGTTAAAAGGCTAAATGGCTTTGTAATTGAATAAAATACTTCGCTTATAGATTGTTTGGACGAAACACACGTTACTCAGCTAATATTATATACGATTTAAATTATACTTCATACATAACAATAAATCCTTCAATTATTTCGCAAAAAAAATCCAAGTTACATGTATAAGGTCCAATTCACATAATTGCTTATATGCACAATAATTGTTACGCATAACTTTTAACAAGGGACAAAATTGTCACAAAACCAGGTTTTCATTGTGAAAAAAATCTGATAAAGGGAGAAAACTCAAACTGAACTTTTGAAATGAACAAACAAAATTAACCCCCTTTGTAAGTTTGTTTTAAAAAAAAATCTATTTTTAGTCGTGGCGACCTTGACATTGGAGATATTGACGTGATTCTTTCGTGCGACACACGGTCCCATGATGGTGAACAAATGTGCCAAATGATTTTAAAATCTCACAATGAATGACATAGTTATGGCCAGGACAAGCTCATTTATGGCCATTTTTGACCTTTGAATTCAAAGTGTGACCTTGACCTTGGAGATATCGACGTAATTATTTAGCGCGACACACCATCCAATGATGGTGAACAAATGTGCCAAATGATTTTAAAATCTGACAATGAACGACATAGTTATGGCCCGGACAAGCTTGTTCCGCCCGCCAGCCAGCCCACCAGCCAGCCAGCCCGCCGGCATTCGCCAATCTAATAACCAGTTTTTTCCTTCGGAAAACCTGGTTAAAAATATATGTTAAGTATTTAGTAACAAAATGCATACATTACTTGTGTCAGGAGACACTGCAGTTCTTACCTTATACAGGAGGCACGCGTGCGTGTGAGTTGTGGGCTTTCCCGTTGTAATTGGAAAAGACAAACTGCTATCAAAGCGTTTACAGTTTAGCATAAAACTGATGACTCCGTTGAAGTCTGTATCTTGAATTGAACTTGTGGCAGCATATCCATCTGGTGGGAAATAACATTTTGCTATTTCCCAATAGTTTGTTTGCCACAATTGTGCAGATGTATTCTTCCAAGACAAACTATTATACCTATGTTCCTTGATAATTTTCTGACAAACTTGATCACAAATCTTTCTTGGACATGGTTTTTTCTGCTGTACATTTGCTGTGGTACAGCTGGTGCAAGAAGATCCTACATGGCTGTAAATTAGCCGGTGAAAATTCTGAGCCTCGTTGTCAGCTAAGTGTTCCAAGCCAGACTTTGCAATGTCTATTGCTAGCCACGCCTTCAGCCAGTTTGTCCTTTCCTTATCCTTATACACATCAGCTAAACTCGCCATTTTGTTACAACCACACAATATCTTCAGAAGAGTCAACTTGTGTTGTACGAGCAGGCCATTATTTCAGCGTCATCTATAAAATATAAAAAACACATTATTAAATAGAGTGAACCTTTCCAGGCTTTTTCCGCCCTATGCTACGGGTCCGAAATTCGGCCCCATTCCCAATGCAAATCTGGTTGTTTTTTTCCCAAACAAAAAAAAATTCCCAATTCCAAAAAAAAATAAAAAATAAATATTTTTTTTTTTTTTTTTTTTTTACTTAAGGCCACGACTTTTATATTTCTTGGTTTACAAAACCGCCGACCCTAATTTTTGGAAAATGGGAAAAAAAATAAAATCGGAAAATCGTCTTTTTTTTATATATTTTATTCCCGACCGCACTGAAAAACGAGCGAAACGAGAAAAAAAAACGATCCGGTTTGAGTATGGTTGCGAATAAAATCAAGTAAGTACAATCAACAATTGGTTCACATATATTACAGAGATCGGGATATTTTTCAATGTGACACAGTATGTACCAGTCCTTTTATGGGCACTTCTCAAAATTTATTTAATTACAGACAATAGGAAAATCAGCATCAGTAAAATGTCGACCGCATCAAAATTTATTTCCGAGTCTGTGACGCAACTATATTGTTTAACATGTTTATTATATTAAACATACCCGATATTATAGTAGATAAAAAAGTATTACCTTGCAATTTGTTATTAGTATAAATAATCCAATAAAACACTGCCATTATTTACGATATATGTGTTTAGGAATTTTGTAAACACGTCCGCCATAGTTTATAGGAACTGTACAGAAAGTTTGGAAATCGGAACAAATCGGTATATCTCAGAAAATCATTGATAAATGTATTTGTCGTTTTAATGCTTAGGGCCGAGTAATTTCGGCAAATCGGAACTCAACTTGCGTATTAAAAATACTAGCTCAATTAACCGTTAAACTCCGCCTCCGTTCTCTGCAAAAGATTCGAAGGCGGAGCTATGCACGTGCTATTATTAAATTGGAGGATTGCAATTGAGAAACAAACGCACGATTGGTTCGGCATGTTGATTGCTAGACAAAGGAAGCCAATTTTGTCGGCGCGAAATTTGTCGCTTTATTGCTTCAGACAGCAAGCGGCTTTCCTTTGATGACGTCAAACTATCATTTCACACAGACTGCACATTTTCAGAAGACTTTAACTAGCTCCTTGTTTACAATTCCAGTAAAAACACTTGCTAACATTAAACTTTGGATTAAATTATCAAAATAAAGCAAAAGCCAAGTTGACAAATATGATTGTATTAATTCGCGTCAGTTAAAAAAAGACGTGTTGCGTTGTAAATCAACGAGTTTTCACGACAACAACAACTTTAACAAACATTACCGCGACGACGCGGGGATCGATCTACCTCGATTTTTTTCATGGACGATGTCATAAGTCCAATAAGAGCAAACACAAACTTTGTGTATGAGTAGTTTATCTTATATAAGATTTATGCAACGGGCATCGCATTGCGTAATGGTGCGCATCGAATTACGGAAATGAAGCGCAGTTTTTCGTTTTAATGGGAGAAGAACGCATGTCATTTAATGGAGTGTTTAAAATTGCCTGATGTTACAAAAGGTGCTTTTAGGTGACTCATTTCATTTGAAGATATAGATGTGTTTCATTGCATAATTAGATTTTTCGTCTCTGTGTTAAGGTTATAAAAGATATGATGTCTTTGTTCTGATGTTATTAGTATTAACTTATTTTTCCAATGATGTTTTTTTTTTTTTTTTTTTTTCGACCGCCCGATGGACCATTTTCAAAATAATTTTTGTAAACCAATAAAAAAAAAGTCGTGGCCTAAAATATATTAGTTTACCTGATCCGGTGTAGAAAATAGAAAGTGCTGCATAATTAAATTATCTGTTTCCTTGAATTTGTTTTAAAAACTGTAAAATATGTTAATGATTATTTAAGACTTTCCTTATTTTCCTCAAAATCCAGCGCTTCACACGATTTTTTTCACCTCAAAAAAGGCCAGGCCTTTTCCCCAAATTCAGATTAAAAAACCTGCACTTATCTCACACGTCCATAATACTTTGTTAAATTTTAATAATAAGTTATCAAAATAGTCGTTATTTACCAGTTAACGGCTTCTTTGAAATATAAGAAACACTATTTACATGCGATCATTTTTCCCAATTGAGCCAATTTTGCGAATAATTTATTTCCCAAAATGGGGGTTTTCACGACGCGAAATTCCCAAAATTCCAGTGTGGCGTATTCCCAAAATGGAGCGGAAAAAGCCTGCTTTCATATGGACTGAACAAACTAATAAACGTACCGCAAGGCCTTTTCCTGGCCATTTTGGGAAAATATGCAATTTCGGGATAGGGATTTTTTTTTAGCAAAATGTCCGCTGATTTGGGAAAAACTAATTTAATATAACTTTATATAATACATATGTATTTCAAAATCATACGTTTGATGTAAATGACATACAATTCAGACACAATAATAATTTCAAGTAGACCCTTCTTTCCATTTTATTTTCGAAAATTGTGACTTTTTTTTTCTAATTAGGATTTTTTTTACAATTTTGGTTTTGGTTTGGGAATGGGTAACTTTGATCCATAGATATGCAAGGAAAAGACCTAAACGTTTGCCAGCGTAAGACAATAACATGAATCCAGGAGTCCAAGACTCCTTAAAAAGAGACTCGAACTCCTTATTTGTGTGTCAGGTGAGTCAATAGGACCCCTTTATAATCATCTTTGAATTTAAACAAAACAAGGGCTGTTTGTAAAACATGCATGCCCCCCTATATAGGCTATAAATTGTAGTAGCAGCCATTGTGTGAATACGTTTTTTGTCACTGTGGGTGGTGGTGGTGGTGGTGGTGGTGGAAGAAATAATAGTAGTAGTAGTAGTAGAAGTAGTAGTAGCAGTATTAGTAGAAGTAGTAGTAGTAGTAGTAGTAGTAGTAGTAGTAGTAGTAGTAGTAGTAGTAGTAGTAGTAATAGAAGTAGTAGTAGTAGTAGTAGTAATAGTCGTAGTAGTAATAGTAGTAGAGTAGTAGTAGTAGTAGTAGTAGTAGTAGTAGTAGTAGTAAAAGTAGTAGTAGAAGTAGTAGTAGTAGTAGCAGCAGCAGCAGCAGCAGCTGCAGCAGCAGCAGTAGTAGCAGTAGTAGTAGTAGTAGTATGCATTACAAAAATGCAATCAGCCTTACATTTGGTAAAATTTAAATATATTACAAGGGAGGCAAATGCTGTAACAATAAATTTAAGTGGTGGTGGTGGTGGTGGTGATGGTGGTGGTGGTGGTGGTGGTAGCAGCAGAAGAAAAAATAGTAGTAGTAGTAGTAGTAGTAGTAGTAGTAGTAGTAGTAGAAGTAGTAGTAGTAGTAGTAGTAGTAGTAGTAGTAGCAGTAGTAGTAGTAGTAGTAGTAGTAGTAGTAGTAGTAGTAGAAGTAGTAGTAGTAGTAGTAGCAGCAGCAGCAGCAGCAGCAGCTGCAACACCACTAGTAGTAGTAGTAGTAGTATGCATTACAAAAATGCAGTTAGGCAAATGCTGTAACAATAAATTTTAACTTATTGCATTTGTTTCCCCTATATATAGGTAGATATTATAGTGTATTACCTCCCCTGTCCTGCTTATATTTGCATTAATCAACAAAATTAAACATTAACACAATATTTAATATACAAAATATACAAAATATGGGCTGTCCGTTGTAGTGGCAGCCACTGTGTGATACGTTTTTTGTCACTGTGACCTTGACCTTTGACCTAGTGACCTGAAAATCAATAGGGGTCATCTGTGAGTCACGATCAATGTACCTATGAAGTGTCATGATCCTAGGCAAAAGCGTTCTTGAGTTATCATCCAAAAACCATTTTACTATTTCGGGTCACCGTGGCCTTGACCTTTGACCTTGTGACCTTAAAATCAATAGGGGTCATCTCCGAGTCATGATCAATCTACCTGTGAAGTTTCATGATCCTAGGCATATGCGTTCTTGAGTTATCATCCGAAAACCATTTTACTATTTCGGGTCACCGTGACCTTGACCTTTGACCTAGTGACCTCAAAATCAATAGGGGTCATCTGCAAGTCATGATCAATCTACCCATGAAGTTTCATGATCCTAGGCGTATGCGTTCTTGAGTTATCATTCAAAAACCATTTTACTATTTCGGGTCACCGTGACCTTGACCTTTGACCTAGTGACCTCAAAATCAATAGGGGTCATCTGCGAGTCATGATCAATGTACCTATGAAGTTTCATGATCCTAGGCCCAAGCGTTCTTGAGTAATCGTCTGACAACCACCTGGTGGACGGACCGACCGACCGACAGACCGACATACCGACATGAGCAAAGCAATATACCCCCTCTTCTTCGAAGGGGGGCATAAAAATGATCAGAATATCACCATTTTTGCGCATCCAAAAAAGATGCCACAAATCATCCTGCATGTACACATGGACAACAATAAAACACTCCGAAATTATGTTGTACCCTGTCGCTGTCAGTGCGTGTAGTAATAGGGAAATATGCAAATAATGAAACTCCGAATCAAACTGACCGACACGGTTGTTTCTCTGATATTTTTGCTAGAGTAATTTCACTTCGCCAACCAGTCTCTCGTTACTATAAAAATTTAATAATAATATCCAAAATAATGTCCATGTTTTATGGCCTCAAGGTACTGAAGATAGAACTGGCTGTGAATCAGTTGAGCATGAATAACTCATGTCACTATCAATCTATGATTTCAGTGGGTGTATTGCAGTTTGAAGGCTGTGACATACCAACCACACTAATCGGTTCTTACAATGTACTCCTCCATGATGCAATTGTGGAAAGTTACTCAAGCTTGATTGTTCATTGTCGGCCCGGGTACTACTTAAATGAGAATAAGGGAATTCCGTTACGTATTACGAAGGGCGTTTTCCGACATGGCATTTTTGGCGGGAATACAACTCGGATACAGTCTAAATTTGCCAGGTATATTTTTCACACCTGGGGTACATTTAAGTATTCTTACTGTAAGAGTACCCGGGGCACATTTAAGTAGTACCCGAGCGGACAATGACCAATAGAACATTGCTTAAGAGACTGATTATGGAAACCGGGTGTAATCCACATGGAAATTGTGCTTTTCATGCATAATATTGTTTTAACATTATTCATTTTATGTTTTCATGATGTCAGAACCTAATGATAACATTGAAATAAAATTAGCATTATATTGTGTTTCCACATTTTCACATTTTTAGAAATACTATGTAGAATATACATACAGCAATGACAAGTATAATGCTGTTACGTCCTTATGCTGTTATTTAATAAGTATGAAACTAACAAAACAGAATACTTCAATTATGATTATAATCATTATGTTGAGGTTAAACAAGCAATCCTTATGCATGATAACTTCAATATTACTTGAATGTGTCATATAATTGTGCAATATGATATAACAAATACTGAACAGCAGTCACTTAGAATTTCATTTTGAAAACAAACATGATAGAAACAAGGGCTGTTTGTAAAACATGTATGCCCCCCATAGGGGCTCTCCGTTGCAGTGACAGCCATTGTGTGAATACGATTTTTGTCACTGTGACCTTGACCTTTGACCTAGTGACCTGAAAATCAATAGGGGTCATCTGCCAGTCATGATCAATGTACCTATGAAGTTTCATGATCCTAGCCATAAGCGTTCTTGAGTTATCATCCGGAACCATTTTTCTATTTCGGGTCACCGTGACCTTGACCTTTGACCTAGTGACCTGAAAATCAATAGGGGTCATCTGGGAGTCATGATCAATCTACCTATCAAGTTTCATGATCCAAGGCATATGCGTTCTTTAGTTATCATCCGGGAATCATTTTACTATTTCAGGTCACCGTGACCTTGACCTTTGACCAAGTCACCTGAAAATCAATAGGGGTCATCTGCGAGTCACGATCAATGTACCTATGAAGTGTCATGATCCTAGGCAAAAGCGTTCTTGAGTTATCATCCGAAAATCATTTTACTATCTGGGTCACCGTGACCTTGACCTTTGACCTAGTGACCTGAAAATCAAAAGGGGTCATCTGCGAGTCATGATCAATCTACCCATGAATTTTCATGATCCTAGGCATATGCGTTCTTGAGTTATCATCCGGAAACCATTTTAATATTTCGGGTCACCATGACCTTGACCTTTGACCTAGTGACCTCAAATTCAATAGGGGTCATCTGCGAGTCATGATCAATCTACCCATGAAGTTTCATGATCCTAGGCGTATGCGTTCTTGAGTAATCATCCGGAAACCATTTTAATATTTTTGGTCACCGTGACCTTGACCTTTGACCTAGTGACCTCAAAATCAATAGGGGTCATCTGCAAGTCATGATCAATGTACCTATGAAGTTTCATGATCCTAGGTCAAAGCGTTCTTGAGTTATCGTCTGACAACCACCTGGTGGACGGACCGACCCACCAACCGACCTACCGACCGACTGACATGAGCAAAGCAATATACCCCCTCTTCTTCGAAGTGGGGCATAAAAATAAACATTTCATGGATTGTCATGTGATGACCCAAAAAATACAATATAATGTCCCAAGTGTTCAGTTATTTTTTTATTTGGATTGGGAAATATCGCATCATTTTGACTAAAATGGGGAATTTTATTCTGTTGATTTTATGCTCAAAACTACTTTAAAATTGATAATACAATATAATTTTTAAACAAGGGCTATTTGTAAAACTGGCATGCCCCCAAATAGGCTGTCAATTGAAGTGGCAGCCATTGTCTGAATATGTTAGAAACCATTTTACTGCTTAAGGTCACTGTGACCTTGACCTTTGACCTAGTGACCTGAAAATTAAAAGGGGTCATCTGCCAGTTATTATCAATGTGCCCATGAAGTTTCATGATCCTAGGCCTAAGCATTGCTGAGTTATCATCCGGAAACAATTCTACTGTTTCGAGTCACTGTGACCTTGACCTTTGATTTAGTGACCTAAAAATCTATAGGGATTATCTGCCAGTCATGATCAATGTACCTATGAAGTTTCATGATCCTAGGCCTAAGCGTTTTTGAGTTATCATCCACAAACCATTTTACTGTTTCAAGTCACTGTGACCTTAACCTTTGACCTAGTGACCTGAAAATCGATAGGGATCATCTGCCAGTCATGGAAGGGGCTGACTGATAAACGTAATACGGGCACACAATTTGCAAACATCTTATGAAAGCTCAGATAACATTCTGCCAAGTTATATTCAAATCCTTCCTTACTTGATATATATTTATGCTTTTGATAAAGTGATGAAGTTTCATGATCCTAGGCGTATGCGTTTTTGAGTTATCATCCGGAAACCATTTTACTATTTTGGGTCACTGTGACCTTGACCTTTGACCTAGTGACCTCAAAAGCAATAGAGGTCATCTGTGAGTCATGATCAATCTAGCTATGAAGTTCCATGATCCTAGGCGTATGCGTTCTTGAGTTATCATCCGGAAACCACCTGGTGGACGTAGGGACCGACAGACCGACATGTGCAAAGCAATATACCCCCCTCTTCTTCGAAGGGGGGCATAAAAATGTGTTCATTCAATGTATTTGAATCATGGTGTGTTGTAAACCAGATTATTCCAAGATTGATGTCTTATTCCAACTTTACTGGTTTATATGCCTTTTTACCCGAATTTTATAACGCAAATGTAATGACTGTGACATCAGGTTGTAAAACAAATGTAATATGTCACTAGATTATCAAGTAAATACAAATGGACTAACAGTTCCATGAAAGTAAGTAAATTGAACTACATTTAATATCTTATTGTACACTTTTTTTAAACAGGTTGACTTCAATGTTGTTTTGACATCAACCAAACTTGTAACACTGCAGACTAGCTATAACATGATTGTTCTTGATCTTTTAAGAATTTCTGACTTTTTTCCAAAACCAAACTGTTTGTAAAAAGGGTAAGTTATTTAAGATATCAAGGGTAAGTTATTGAAAATATAAGTTACACTACGCGGCTCGCGATTTTTGCCTAAATCACCGATCACCGCGTTTGGGCCAACGTGGCAAATCGCGGTTATTCACCGCAAATCACGGTGATTCACCGTGATAACACTCTACGGGTGATTCGCGGTGATTCCGCCGGGATTTTACTGCTACCATCTCGCGATAAAGATCAGCTGTTGAATCATCGCAGAACACCGAGAATCGCCGTGATTGGAGTTGACTACTATATGTAAATTTCAACTTATTAACTAATGTCATTATTATTGATGATCACATTATATCGCAAAAATGTATTCTAATATGAAAGTAAACACCGTACTTGCTGAATGTTGAATTCCAAACAATATCTTTATTTGTTGAAATAATAATTGTACAGTACGGCTCACGCAAAACCAACAAAGTTCGCGGCTACAGATTCTTTTGTTCTCGAAGTTTCTCCGCAGCCACAACGAGTATGAACTCCGAATCATGCCGAGGCAATCGGTGATAATTCGCGGATATAAGAAACAGGTTCAGATAATAACCTGATAGTTTTACTTCTAGGCAATTGTTTTAACATTTCGTCAGCTTCTCTTCATACTTCATACAATTACCATCGGATATAATCTGTCAATGACTTTGTAGATCAGTAACCAAAGAAATTTACACAGTTTAATCTCAGATCCGAGACTTGCTTTAAACGTTGAAATAAACAATACATATATATTTGCATAAAACTTGCTAAAATACACAGACGACACAAATATAAAAAATGTCGACCATTTGAATAAAATCAAATGGTTTATTTGTAGAATGAATACTTTCACTTCGTCCCGATTTTCAGAAAATGACTTTTATATGTGCATCTAAATTTAAATTTACACATTGCTTCAGATGATGTATGCATCTCCAATCCTGATTTGGCTGCTAGATCTATTTAATAAAATAGTAGCGTGTAAAATTCATTTAATGGAACAATAGTAAACGTTTGTCTTTACTATTTCTCGAGCAATGTTGAACGGCATATACTTTTGAAAATGGAAGCCATGATCATTCCGAATTATCGTTATTTTAAAACATAGTTTGGTACACTTAAAATTAGGCGGTGAATCGTTTGATTTGGTGGCATTCTGTTTCATTTCGGACCTCGTGCAATTTTTCAGATCATAACCCCTGTGCTTTATTACTCGAACTTGTTAGTTTCTGACCCTTGTGCTACAGAAAGTAACAATCGGGCTGTGTATTATGGTCCGTGGAAGTTGCTAGGATCTGTGTTGATGATCCCTACAGTACACTCCAAGTGTTTTCCCCAAAAAACGCGCTCCCTCCGCAGGTTTTTTTCTGCTAGCGAGTTTTCACGCGGCGTCGGAGAGCGAGGTGAACTCGATAAAACGCTCGGCGTTACGCCGCGTTCGCTAATTCCCGCGGCGTGTATTACTTTAGCCTAGTCGGTAAATGCAGACAATTTCCGTTCTTATCAGTGACCGCCGCGCAAGGCTGCTTTAGCAGTGTGCTACTGGGCATGCCAAAAATAAAAACATTGTTATAATAAATTGTTTAAATACTGTAGTACATGTATAAAAAAAGATAATTGTATAGAAAATTAATCCGTATAAACATTATGTTTTTTAATTCACAGGTACATCTACAATATGAATGAATATAAGACATTTGACAAATTAATATTTAAATCATAACACATATAACACAAGAATAAATGTTCCGTAAAATATTCAAATGAGAATAATTATTAGTGATCCGAAACACACTACGATTTTTAATGTTAACACGACGTTTACAAATGCTTCCAATATACAGTCATCATTTATATTTCCCGACAAAAGCGCGCTAAAATTATGCTGCAATGTACAAGGTCAAGGTATACTCCTGCAAAGCGTGCGTGTATTGATTTTTTTTATACAAACTTTGTAGCGCAGAACACATTAATTTTGTTGATTTCGGTTAAAAGTTTCTTTGGTATTTTTCAACAAAATTATATCGCGAATAAGTTGATATTTCCTCCAAAATAATTTCAACTCGAACATGCCGAATCTTTAACATTACGGTACTTTAGTAGAGTAATTATTTTAACAGTAATTGTAATGTAAACTGATTAAAGAAGACATCTGGGCGGAACTGGATTTTAAGTGTTTAATGTTATGAAAACATGCAAAGCTTGTCTCCTGACCTATTGTGTAGACTGCTGTCTGTGGTGTTTTGACAAAAGGGATTAACATGTGTGAATGTTACTCTGCCGATTTAGTCCATAATTACTGGTAAACATTGTTTTGAATGTCTACGCAACAAGAATACAACTGTGAATATTAAATGCAACTATCAACTCAATAGTTACCACCTTCTTTTAGCAATCAATGGAATAACCTACCTACAAAGAGAAAATAAATGCATTAGCGAGCAGAGAATTGACTTTGTTCCGACAATTAAAACCATTCCTTATGCATTCATTGAACGTGTTTACTTGAGTAAGTTATGCCTTTAGACAGAAGGCTTTTCTTTGATTACGTCAAACTGTCAATTCACACAGATTTGCGAGATTTTTAGGGTCATTGGTCATTTGTTTACATGTTCAGTATAGAAAATCACCTGCTAACATGAAAACTTTGGATCAAATTATCAAAATAAAAACAATGTTGCAAACTTAGTTTATATTAATTGGTAAGTATTAGTTAAAAGACGACGTTTTTGTTTGTCGTAAATCAACGAGTTTTCTATACAACAACAACTACTTCTACAACCACGTCGGGATTGATCTATCTTGGTTGGGTTTTTTAAATTGTAAATATTATACTACATGTACATGTATGTACTTGTAATAAATATAATTTTATTTGAAAATCAGGAAGTCAAACAAAATTAAATTGATCGTTATCTCGTAAAACGCGGATTTCCCCCGCTTTGCCAATGCCTAGGGCCGCCGCGTCGGCTTATCAGTTTTGCCGATCGTTAACCGCCGCGTCCAAAATCATGCAAACGCCGCGTATCGCGGGATTTTCTTAATCTTCCTCCAGGTCAATCCCCGCTGAGTAGGGAGGGGAATTGGGGAAAACGCGTGGAGTGTACTGTAAATGTTAGATAAGCATGTGCACTATCGATTAAGTTGGTAAGTACAAAAGTTCTACTGAAAACCGCCCAATGCATCTTTGTTTTATTATCCAATCAAGCCCGGAACATCCAATATCCTGTGTATAACCAGAAACAAACTAAGATAAGCACGTGTCGTCTGTCAAAACAATGATTGTATAGCTGTTAATATATTGAAGTAGCTCACACAGTTAATTCCCATATATGATCTCGGAAACAGACTTGCATAAAACATTTAAAATAACGATATTTATTTTCATTAGAATTGCTAATATATATATACAGTACAGCCAACCCGGCACAAACATAATCCGCGGCTACGCCACGGCCAGATTATTAGTACGCGGCGGCCGAATCGTGTGTTCACGCGGCGTATCGCCGTGGCACTCGGCATCGATCCGCGCAACGATGCCGAGTCTGTATTAACCTCGCGTACTTTTGCGGAGTAAATCCGCCGCATACGTACGCGGGGGATCGAGTGAAAAGATATCCACCTACATGTGCATGTATGTGTAGCGTATAATTAATTACGCGCAACTGTTAATGTTTCATTCGATTATCATTATTAAAATTGTAATCCGAAACACACTTCCGAATTTTAATGCTAACACAACCTATGGCGAATTCTAGCGTCAAGTAAACAGTGCTAAAATATCCTTTGTTTCATAAAAAGCGCGTCAAAATTATACAGACATGTAGAACGTCGTTTGGAAAGTTTGGGTGTATTTTGTGTTGTATAAATACATGAACATCACGTCAGGCGTAAATCCCGTGTTCAGTGGAAAAAAAAACGCCCCGATTAGACGTTATTTCATCATCTCTATAAATAGTAACAAATGCCAAAATGTATTTGATACTTAAGGAAATATCGAGAATGTTTGTGTATCATAAATATTTACCAGCATTTGCTTTAAAACTGGAATATACGGGATTATCGGGTAATTAGTAGCGATATTAACTGTATAATATGAACAAAATAAAACGTGTTATAAATAGTTATAATAAGCTGATAATAAACTAAACAATAAATACGTTGTCACCGTCTTGATTATTGATGAGATTTCAAACTGTTAATTTTCTCAGCTTAAATATAATAGCAAAATCAACATGCAATTAATTTATAAATCCACCATATGCTGGAGCCTGTCCACTTGTATGTGCGAAAACATAATTACGTGACCTTGTTTATGTGTGAAATACATACACTACGGGCATGAAACAAACTTAATTTGCCAGACACATTAACTATGCTTACATGTATATGCTAATACAATCCGCGCACAATAAATTTATTATGATTTTAATTATTATTATAATGTTCTTTCAAAATTTGTTAACTACATGTAACTAATAATTTTTAAAAGATTTTTTTATTTCATGATGCATATCGACTCGGCATCATGACGCGGATCGCGGCATGCCTCGGCGGACAGATGCGAAGTTTCGCGACGAAATGCGACTTGCCGCCGCATACTGACGCGGCTTCAAGGACTGACGTTTATTTTTTTATTGGTTTATTTTCACATTATTAACTCCCTTTCTCGGTTCCCAGAATATGACGTGTACATGTTGCATTAAATCTAAACTTAAATTAATTTGTTTATTGGTCGTTGAAGAATATTATGAACTGTACACAACATTTGTGTGTAGTCAGAATACAATGCAATAATTGTTTCAATAACGAAGGAACTGAAACAGCGTAATGGTTACAATACAGCGTGTTTTAATAATATTTTATTTAGAGAAAATGTCAATGCAAAGTATTTCGCGAGATACTCTGGTAATTAAGTTGAAATTCACAACGAAACTTTTAATGGAAATTAAAATTAATGATATCAATGTTTTACCCGCTATGAAATGTTTATTTACAAATAAATACACACACTCCAATTGTCGCGCGCTTTTTATCAGAACAAAGAAATTAATTTAATTCATTTGCTTTATATATTTGTGGCTAAAATTTGTAACCGAAAATAGCTGTACATTCAAAATTTGTTAACTACATGTAACTAATAATTTTTAAAAGATTTTTTTATTTCATGATGCATATCGACTCGGCATCATGACGCGGATCGCGGCATGCCTCGGCGGACAGATGCGAAGTTTCGCGACGAAATGCGACTTGCCGCCGCATACTGACGCGGCTTCAAGGACTGACGTTTATTTTTTTATTGGTTTATTTTCACATTATTAACTCCCTTTCTCGGTTCCCAGAATATGACGTGTACATGTTGCATTAAATCTAAACTTAAATTAATTTGTTTATTGGTCGTTGAAGAATATTATGAACTGTACACAACATTTGTGTGTAGTCAGAATACAATGCAATAATTGTTTCAATAACGAAGGAACTGAAACAGCGTAATGGTTACAATACAGCGTGTTTTAATAATATTTTATTTAGAGAAAATGTCAATGCAAAGTATTTCGCGAGATACTCTGGTAATTAAGTTGAAATTCACAACGAAACTTTTAATGGAAATTAAAATTAATGATATCAATGTTTTACCCGCTATGAAATGTTTATTTACAAATAAATACACACACTCCAATTGTCGCGCGCTTTTTATCAGAACAAAGAAATTAATTTAATTCATTTGCTTTATATATTTGTGGCTAAAATTTGTAACCGAAAATAGCTGTACACGACGCGTGCAAACCATGTCAGGTGATTTACGCATGTACAATACAACTGATCTGATTGGGCGCTTATTTCATCAAATCTTTAAATAGAAACATATGCCGAAATTCATTTGATTATTTCGAACGTTTGTGTATGACATTCTTTGGGAATCGTATTGTCAATATCAACCAGAATTCGCTTTTAAAATGGAAATCGGGCATATGCGGGATTATCGAGTAATGGATAAAGACGGAAGAAGTTGCATGTATGTGATTGAAACAGTTGAAACGTATGTATTGGGAATGGAAAGACTCGGAAAAATACGACGATTACATTACAATTAGTTATGAGTTCTCCATGGCTTCAAACTGTTAATCGCATAATCAAAAACGCAATTATCACTCCTCCAGGTGCGGTATCATACAGCTAGGTGCGAACACTGTTTTGTTTTATACGCAGCATTTAAAAAGAAAAAAAAACTGTCAGAGACATGGGTGTGAAATACATGTTGACATTTTAAAAAGGATACTCAATTATATCTGCCAACAATACTAATAATCCCATATTGCTATAATCTCTGTGAAGATTATATATGTACATGTAACGTAGGAAAATCGTTCTTCACCACGTTGACAGGGAACGCGGTGAATTGTGGTGAATCACCACAGAGATTATATTTATCGCATACACGGTGATCATGCTCGACCTAGCGTGATGAAATGCGCGAGATTGCGGTGATTTTTCACCCAAAATAAAAAATGACCACCGCGTGTCGGTGATTTAGGCAACAACCGCAGGCCGCGTAGTGTAACTTAGTAATTTTTCAATTTGGAAAATATCCAACAATACATATACACCTTGTTTTTTAGCAGATACTATTTCTCTGTATTTACTTACAGTGACCTTGAACATCGACATTGACGCAATGCGCCTTATACAAAAGCAAAAACAGATTGAAGTTTGGTAAAAATTGATGGAAACAAATGGGATCCATGGACTATTTGTAATATATTTGGTATTGTAAATAATAATAAATCAGTTCATAGTACATCTGACTTTATTTAAAAGTAATTACAAAACTGGTAAAATAAAAATACCATTTGCAAACATGTACATCCAAAATTGTGTGGAAGCTTTAAAAAAAGTAACTAGCATTGAGTGGAGTCTAAACCAAGCTAACAAGTTTTATCGTATCTGTGGTATCAATCACACATTGTCAATTACAGGGAATTTAGCTTCACATTGATGTGCACCTTACACAATTGTTAATGTGAATACATATTTATGGGTTTTATATATGCCTTATTACATGAACAACTTAACGGAAGTTATTGTATCTTGATAGCAATTTAACAAACACTCAATCAGGAGTTTTCATTTTGCCTTTTGCAAAGCTTCACATGATAGAGATCTTAAGACGCGATCCAACCAATTCATTGTGCCTCTCTTGAAATCCACACCAAACATCATCAAAACCTGCCTTGATATGTATCTTTATAACAACGTTTCAAAAATCTTATCTTAAGAATCAGGAAGTTTATAAACATTTCTTCCATTCACATTTGTTGATACTGAAATGGCCAAACACTAAAATAATATTATCTGAGTGGATAAGCTTGTATGTATTGAGTCCTTGACCAATTTAATCCTAACAAAATAGAGATTGTACGCAATGGCCCCCGTTTCATAAACGTTCGTACGCACGGTTTCTCACGTAAGTATACTTACGAAGTTCGTAAGAAAATCCGAGCGTTTCATAAAAAAATACTTACGCAACCACCTGCTACGAATTCGTAAGTTCCAACGTTAAAGCTACGCATGGTCTAGGCTGTCGTAGCGTTCGCAAATATGGCCGCCTTAGCTATTTCACGTCTTCACAAATTTTCCAAAATAAAAAAAAACGATTTTAAGCGCATTTTCAACAAAAGAAGCGTGACTCTTCTCTTGAAAATGACAAAATCGGTAAATTGTGGTAAATTTATCTTTATGAAGTACATTATAGAGAGCACAGTTGTTTCCCTTGTTTGCGAAATCGCGACGAAAAAACAAGGTCAAATGTAAACAAAGTTGAATGGATTTTTGTTTTAAATTACCTCTGGTCATGCTTTGTATTACGGGATAAGCATTGTGTAAATACAGAAGAGAGGATTGTTACAGAGGTAAATTGTATATGAAAGTTTAGTTAGATCTATGTCAAACTGGAATGTATGAAGCAAACTGGAAATTGGAATACATGGTCATGGATGATGCAAGACACTGGCATGTTTATTGGATCAAACACTTTTGGCACTAACGACTTTACAGAGTGTAACAAAATCAAAGAGATTACTTCTTGGATTTAATTTACTGGAAGGTTATCTTTGATTCTGTTCGATGCGTCACTGAATTATTGTAAATGGAATGTCCAAAACAGGAGAAGCAGAACAAAGGTTTTCCCTTTGTAAATAAGGTAATTTTTTTTTATAATTTCATTTACAGAATTGTATTGTTTGGGAAGTATTAAATGTTTGGGATTGGATACATAGAAGCTATCAAAACATTATCTGGCTTTTACTCGACTGTTGACATCTCTTGAGTCTGTTTCCTTGGTAGAACTAGTACAATCATGGTGTCTTTGGAGGCGATCTAAAGAACGCTCCCACCGTGGGGATGGAACCCACGACCTCCCGGTCGATAGGCGGACACCATATCCACTACGCCACAGCGACTGTACTGTATAGAAAATGTATGGAAAAAGTTCTCTGCAGATTTTATTCAGTTGTTAGATCCAAATTATGATATCACAACTAAACATCTTTTTACCATATTTATAAAGGCTTCAAAATCATGTTTCAAATGAACATTCAACAACAATAATAGATTTTTAGTTATTAGTTGATACCTAAGCGGAAACATACTTTTTTGATTTTTGGTGATAATTTCCATTGTTCGATGAAAGATGTGTTTGATTCAAATCAACTTTTTTTGCCAACTGGTCTGCAAGTGCAAGGTAAATATATGTTTTGTTCCCTATTAAAATAGACCTTTAGTTAACATGCATAGATTGCTTTACCAACATCCAACTGAAATATTTTTGGAAATGGTTATTATTTTCAAAAAAAAAAACACTGCTAAATTCAGTTTAAAAAACAATCTCTTTAATTATGACTTGTGTATTTATATTGTTTTATAATTTATGACGTATTTGAAAAGTACATCCATGTGACTATTTTGTGTTAATTTGCTGTAATAAATTGGTTGCCATGGAAGCAAATGTACTATACAACACAAAATTGTATATTTTCATATGTTATTATTTTTATTTGAACAAGTAAATGCATTTTAATCTTACACAAATTACATTTACTTATAATAAGTAGGGCATTATAACTCAAAAAAGTAATTAAATGGTAGAAAACATAAAAATCTCAGAATTGCTTTTCACAATTTGAGATACAATAAAGAAGGGTTTTGCACGTTTTACGGCCTTATTGTTTAACAAGTACTTACCCGTAATCTCATTTACTATTGAAATGGTATTAGGCATTCCATTGATCACAAAACTAAGAATAAAGATCAAAGGGAATTGTGCACATATAGTAAAACTGACCATTTTCTAAATGTAAGGAACAGATACAAAATAAAAAAGAATTCTGTGAATCAGGGAGCAAAATGCCACTAATGATGTAGACTCAAACTGAAAATACAGCTTTTTTATGAGTAATCATCATGTGTAATGGATACAATTAAACAGGGTAATGATTGGATAATTTTTAATGATTTTGTTTTTTCTGTTAAATCTTGTTATTTCACATTTTGATTTATTGTTTTTGCAATGAGCTGTATATGCTTAAGTCGCAAATAAACTATCTGTTATTTCACATGGATCACATATATCAAGTATAAAGTGAATGCTTAAATATAAAATTCAAGATGGCCCGAGTGTTATAGGTAAAATAATTTAAGGACCCCCGTGGATACTAATATTTGTCTGGTGTTTTTATCTCTTCTAAAATTCTATTTTTTGTGGTTAAAATCTAGCAATTTAAGGCTTCTACTGACATACTTAAAAAAAAATGCCTGAATCTGTGAACAATTCCCTTTAAGGTTAAAACCCTTTGGATGTCAGCTTATTGTTTTTTTGATTACCATTACAATCAACATAAAAAACATAGTTAAGGTATTAAATAGGTCAAACACTTAATTAAATGCATCACTTAAACACTGGTTTCTCTTAAGTTTATAAAAAATATTACTATAATAAAACTGTGTTTGTGTTTAAAAATAATAATTCTAAATTATTTTAGTTCTACACTTCAAATAAAATTCCAGTACATGAACATGTTTTCTAATTATAATAATTCAGGTTTGAATTTCCATTGTTAGAATAAATATTCACAGATTTTCTCCATTAAAACAGTACATGGTGATCTTAATCTCCAACCAGCTGTAGCGCTTTATGTCCACATAGTGAAGAGACGTACACAGTAACAGCAAATCCTTTGACTGAGTCCACATCAATCTGTTGCCAAAGTGATCCTCCCTTCTTTCATCCCGCAGGATGCATCTGTGCAAGTAGTCGGGTCCTTTCCCTGGTGATTCATATAATTCATGAAGTATCTGTTCACCTAAAACACAAACTTCTTTAATAACAAATATCCATAATTAAATTTAAATACGGTATTAAATTACAAACAAGAGCACCGCCTTGTGGGTGCAGACCGCTCATCTATTTTCTTTTTAAAGGTGAAGGGACTCTCATTTTCAATCACGAAGGAGGGAGGGGTGGAGTGAAGAGGGGTGTATAGTGTGGGGTTGTGGACATTTATTACATTATCTTCCAAAAAAGCGAAAAAAAAATAAATAAAAAAAAAAAATCGGTGGGGGGGGGGGGGGGGGTCGGAAGGGAGATGGGGGGGGGGATTTTTTGGGTGCGATGGTTGGACGGTATTTCAAACATAACCGTTTAAAAAAAAAAATGGGGGGGGGGGGTGGGGTATAGTGTGAGGGTGTGGTGGTAATTTGTGAACTGATCTTAAAAAAAAAAAAAAAAAAAAAAAAAAAAAAAAAATGTAAAAAAAAAAAAAAAATGTGGGGGGGGGGGGGGGGGGGGGTGGGGTGGGGGGGGGGTATAGTGTGAGGGTGTGGTGGTCATTTGTGAGATGATCTTAAAAAAAAAATAAATAAATAAATAGGGGCGGGGGAGGGGGAGGTGGGGGGAGGGGGGGGGAGGGGGGGGGAGGGCACGGGGGACGGTTTGGGTGGAGTCTATTGTGGTATGTCAGGTAAGAGTAGTTTCGTCAAAGTATCAATCAAATCTAATCATAAATAAAGAAGTTATGGCAATTTTAGCAAAATTTAATCATTTGACCTTGAGAGTCAAGGTCATTCAAAGGTCAAGGTAAAATTCAACTTGCCAGGTACAGTAACCTCATGATAGCATGAAAGTATTTGAAGTTTGAAAGCAATAGCCTTGATACTTAAGAAGTAAAGTGGATTGAAACACAAAATTTAACCATATATTAAAAGTTACTAAGTCAAAAAAGGGCCATAATTCCGTAACAATGACAACCAGAGTTATGCAACTTGTCCTTTTACTGTACCCTTATGATAGTTTTTGAGTGTTCCAAGTATGAAAGCAATATCTATGATACTTTAGGGGTAAAGTGGACCAAAACATAAATCTTAACCAAATTTTCAATTTTCTAAGTATAAAGGGCCCATAATTCCATCCAAATGCCAGTCAGAGTTACATAACTTTGCCTGCACGGTCCCCTTATGATTTTCAATTTTCTAAGTATAAAAAGGGCACATAATTCTGTCAAAATGCCAGTCAGAGTTACATTACTTTGCCTGCACAGTCCCCTTATGAAAGTTAGTAAGTGTTGCAAGTATGAAAGCAATAGCTTTGATGCTTAAGGAATAAAATGGACCTAAACAAAAAACTTAACCAAAATTTTCAATTTTCTAAGTATAAAAAGGGCACATAATTCTGTCAAAATGCATGCCAGAGTTATCTAACTTTGCCTGCCCAGTCCCCTCATGATAGTAAGTAAGTGTAACAAGTTTGAATGCAATAGCATTGATACTCACTGAGAAAAGTGGACCTAAACGCAAAACTTAACCAAAATTTTCAATTTTCTAAGTATAAAAAGGGCACATAATTCTGTCAAAATGCACGCCAGAGTTATCTAACTTTGCCTGCCCAGTCCCCTCATGATAGTAAGTAAGTGTACCACTGAGAAAAGTGGACCTAAACGCAAAACTTAACCGGACGCCGACGCCAACGCCGACGCCGACGCCAAGGTGATGACAATAGCTCATAATTTTTTTTCAAAAAATAGATGAGCTAAAAATGACTGACATGCATGATTTTATGAAAAAAATAATATTGTTTTACCCACATAATTAGATGGAATTTCATTTTTTTAGCAGGATTGTAGTATATTTACCCGACATATGAAACATAAAAATCTTACTTTTTACAAAATATTTTTTAAATCAGAAAATAAGTCTTACCAAAGCAGAATTATACTTTTATTGAATTTAATTTATTATTGTCCAAATTACAACACACAAAGTAAATAACAGCTTATGTTAAGACGATTTTGTCAATTGTTTAGTCTTATCTCAACAGAAGGGACTGTTAAATAATAAATAAAAATTTAAACATTACTTAAAAGTTTAACAGATGTAAATAACTTTTTTTATTCATGTTACATGTAAGTTTTGACAAAAATAGCTCAAACTTACACATATCTTTAATAATATTACAATCTGACATATAAACAATATAAGTATTAAACCTTTAATGCCATACCATCTCAATTTAAAACAATAACACACCTGCAAATTTAGCCAGTATTAATTTACCTTCCAAAACAAAACATTTGCTGTCAATGTTAAAGGGACTTGTTCACACTCTATCAAAATGAGAATGTTTCAACTTTTTGTCACAGATTTAAGAAATAAATGAACAATATACATCAGTGTGCGAAATAACACTAATGCCACAGACTTGTACTGAAAATACACTTTAGTTTACTAAAAATCATCGTTAGAAATTGAAAAAATTATAAAGCGTCTCATACGCGAAACAATTTTAAATTTTTTATTTCTTGTGTCATCGTTATATTTTTGTAACAACACGCAAATGGTTTTACAAAGTGTAAAATAAATGGCAACCTATGTGAAGACGGTTTGTCAGGTCCGCACATAATGTAGTTGTAAAGACTCAATGACGACCCGAACATGAACTCTGAATATCACAAACCCACATGTAAAGACGGATTGCTGAGCGGTTTCGACGCTTGGCTTTTACTACATGGGTCAGTGGTTCGAGCCCCGGTGTGGTAAACTTTTTTTCTCTTTGTTTTGTTTTTCTAATTTTATTCTTGTTTTTATATTGGAACTATAATTTGTGACATTACAAAGATTGCTAACATAAAGTATAAAGTATAAATAGAACACCTGAGCATACTATATTAGTGCGGACAGCCAAGTGGTTGGTGCTAGACTTTCACTCCAGGTGTCAGTGGTTCAAGCCCCGGTGTGGATTACATTTTTTTCTTTCTTTAATTTTATCATTGGTTTATACTGGACTGGAACTATTTAGATGTTTACATTTATCAATTAAAAGCATTTCATGACTACCTTCAAAACATGCCAAACTCTGTGAACGAGTCCCTTTAACAAAGGCGATTTTTATCATGGCGTCATGTAGATTCGTCATCTTACCTGATCAACTCCTTAATTTAGAAATCCTCCATGTCAATCAATAGCAGTTTGTTCCATTGTAAATCAGCGTAGATCTATCCAACTTTGATAGTAAATTTCAACATCGTAGTGTTACTCTAAGCTTGTTTAACCCCAATGGGTATTTCAATTTCAACAACAAAGCAATGGTTACACTCAACAAACTTTAAAAACGTTGTTTACATTATAAGCAATAACTTCGCGAGGGGTCAGTGCCTTTTTCGTCTGAACTAGTTACCAAGATCACAAGTTATATATGTTTCAGTTCACCTGAATGAATTTCAACTAATCAAGTGCAGTTATTTAACGTCACACAAAAACACGTTTAGCGTCATAAAACGTCAACCTCATTTGAAAGCATTTCTGCTGACGACTTCATATTTATTTATTTTAAAAGAGAAAAATAAATGTATACATAACAATTAGTTTTATTGCTTATCTACTAGTTTTCGTAGTGTTTATTATAATCAGACAGATGGCGCCAAATGTTAGTTTTACGTCTTTTAAAACCTTCAATTAAAGAGCGCAGACTGGTTTCACGTTAGTAAAATTCGTAAGAATTCTTAAGTCTGCGAACGCGTTTATGAAACGTTCGTAGGAATTGGCGTAAGAACGTTCGTGCGTAAAAGTCGCAAAATTCTTACGAAAAACTTAAGAATTGTTTATGAAACGGGGCCAATATACATATTGCGATTTCATGAACATAAAGTTTTACTATCAACGTGTAGCCAACATGGTATATTATAGACCCTTTTAGTTATTCACATTAACTACTGTAAGAGTTGTGTCCCTTAGCCGGTTGTGACGTCATTCGGTGATGAATATCAACCAGAAAGAAAATTATCAGTATCTCTGAAAACAAATCAATATCTTCTAACTATATATGTGTAAATTGCACACATATTTATCTTTGTTTGTTAAATTGACGCATATTAAAGCTATCAATATCCGTATATTTCATTTAAGTACGATGAAGTGTTAAATATACATTAGACATTCTGTTTAATGGCCTTTGGTGTCCACCCTAATTTCATGTAAGTACATGTATTACTAAACTTTGGACTTATATGCTAGTGATTTTTTTTGCTGTTTTTTGTTACAGCCTGTGCCATTTGGATTGGGAAAATTAGCGAGATAAACCATGAAATTGGGAAACATTGAACAAATGATAAAAAGAACAGAATTAAAATTATTAAAGAATGTTTGACAGCATTTTTATATTATAAAGTGCTTATTTAATGTGTTCTTTCAATGAAGACAATGTTACGTTAATATCCTTCCACATGCATATTGAACTTGCAATAATCTTTATAGATTCTTAAATATACCATTTAATCATAACCTCTTCAACAGTAAGAATTTAATTCAGTATTTTTTTTTAAATTAAATATCATATGGTGAAAATATTAACAAAAGAACGCTTTAGTGGTCTTGCTATGTCAATGATGTATTAAATGGAGTTAAAATAATTTATTTCATTTCTTTACCTTTCAACATCTTGCACTTGACATCCTCCGTTCAATGCTTTTTCAGTAAACTGTAAAGCGTGACAAACATAATAAAGCAGAATATGCATATGAATCTGATTATACACAGATCCACTAACATATAAATCATATCATGTTTGTCTCTTTCCATTTTCGAACGATACTCAGCTTAAATGCATTAACTTCGTGAGTACCAGTAGACTAACTCCAATTTCCCAACACTGATTTCCGTAATGCACACGTAGTGAAGATTTCTAATAAATATTTGTTGTTTTTATCTCAAACGTTGTATTTTGCGTTAATCGACACACACAATAAATTATTCCGTAATAACCATATGATATCCGTTGTAAATTTGAATGTTATTGATCATTTTCACCTCTCATCTCAAATTTCTCGTCTGCTTGCTGCCATCTTGGACGTGTGTAAAAACAGGCGTTTACAATCGGGATACATCGACTATCATCGGTATCCTCCGCAATATAGACAGAGATGTGGATAGCAACGTAAAATCGTATTCGGCTAAATTCGCGAACAATATGTAAGTCAGTTGTCGTTCGGCGACGTCTCGACAAGCTCAATCGGCACTCGTTTGAAATTATTGCTAAATTACATTGTAATCTTATTGGCTTTATTGGGAAAATTTTGTCCTTTTTTTGAAATTTTAATCAAATTTTTTGGAAAAAACGTCTTTTTTTGCAATTGGGAAGCAGTCGAATATCGGCTGTAATTTTGGGCAAAAAAATCACTGTATGCAAACACTTTATAACAAGAGGGCCATGATGGCCCTGTATCGCTCCACTGCTGAAAAAAGGCTGAAACAAATATTCTCTGCATGTGCAAATACTTAAATATAGGCCCTATTAAAGCACATGTACACTTTTGTGACCCCCTGGGCTTGGTCAAATTTAACCCCAGGGGAATAATTTAAGCAAACTTTGTAGAGGACTACTATATCTCACTACATGTACATACAAAATATGGAAGCCCTAGGTCCTAGATTTAAGGACAAGAATATTTAAAAAGTTTTCACAAAATAAGCAAGATATATAATCTTCAATTTTGTGACCTGCGGGTCAGGCTCAAATTTGACCCAAAGGGCATAATTTGAACAAACTTGGTAAAGGACTATAAGATGTTACTGCATACCAAATTTGGTAGCCATAGTCTGAATGGTTTTCGACAAGAAGATTTTTAAAGATTTCACAAAATAGGCGCTTTATAAGCGTTTATTCAATTTTGTGACCCCCCCAGGGCAGGGTCAAAGTTGACTCCAGAGGCATTATTTGAACAAATTTGGTAGAGGTTTATTAGATGTCACTACATACCAAATTTGGTAGCCCTAGGCCCAATGGTAATGGACACAAAGAATTTTAAAGTTTTTACAAAATAGGCCCCATATAAGCGTATGTTCGGTTTTGTGACCCCCCGGGCAGGGTCAAATTTGACCCAAGGGGCATAATTTGAACAAACTTGGTAGAGAACTATTAGATGTCACTACATACCAAATTTGGTAGCACTATGCCTTATGGTTAAGGACAAGATTTTTTTTTAAGTTTTCACAAAATAGGCACATGGTTCAAACAGGAATTTCAAACCTAAATTCAAGCACTTTTCAAGGACTTTCCAAGGCCAAATTTTCATTTTCAAGTCCGAAAACTGTACGTTAGTTTTCTTTAAAAAAATGCATTTTCCATTTGCTTGGATTGGTCTAATTTGTTTAAACTTTCATAAAAAGACACTGAGTACTGTCCACTTATAGAACTATCAAGTACAATTTTGAAATGTTCAGCTAGCCCCAAAACAGCCACATATGCTTTGCTATGGTACTGTCATGGAACACAACCTGAAAAAACTTTGTAATGTTTTTATTGGAATTAAAGGATGGTTGTGTGCAAACCGTATGCAATACCCACAATACTTTCTCGTTCAACATATCATTTTTTGAAATGAATTTGTCTATGGATGTCTGAGAGTTTGATACTACTGCTGAAAGTTGCGAAGGTCCTGGAATTTGAATCTTCTATCTGCACACTCTCAGTGGCTGTGCCTTCCTGGTTCGACACAGATGGGCAGTTGTTGTTTATGTCTGTTTTAGATTTAACAGTTTAAACAATAGTACCTTCCTGTTTAACAAAAAAAACACATCACAGGAACCCTGTTTGCTTCTCAATAATATGTTTTCTTTGAGGGTTTTCACTTTCTCGTGGCTTTTCAAAGCGCTGTCCCCCATACCCCCGACATCAATGGTCTTCATACAGACCCAACAATGTGCTTTTCGAATGTCATTTGTTTTCTGTACCCAGGAATATTCAGTTATCCACCCTGGTTTGAAACGACACTTCCCCATTGCTGCGTTTTCACTCACGAAAATTGATCACAATGGAGAACCTCTTACGAAGCACACATAATCTGTGACGTGTACGTATAACATTTCGTACTCAATAGTGTACGAAACTTGTATTTCATACTCAACTTTTTGCGCGAAGGAATCTATGATAAATTTTCGTAATATTTCCCTTAAGAACGATTTAAGTTTATGATTAAAGCGGTGATAAAAGTAATTTTGAGCAGGAATAAACATTTTCAAGGCTTTTTTACATGAAATAAGCACTTTTCAAGCACTTTTTTAAGGCCAACCTTTGTTCAAGGGCTTTTCAAGCCTAGGACTCGTTTTCAAGCACTTTTCAAGCCCTGTGCGAACCCTGAGGCACTATATAAGCATATACTCGATTTTGTGGCCCCCAGGGCAGGGTCAAATTTGACTCCTGGGGCATAATTTGAACAAACTAAGTGGAGGACTATACAATGTCACTACATACCAAATTGTGTAGCCCTAGGCCTAATGGTTATGGACAAGAATTTTTTTTAAGTTTTCACAAAACGAGGGGTTAAAGCCAGAACGTGATAACTCCATTTTTCAAATAGTGGAGAAAAACGCAAAATTAAGGTTTGACAGACTACAACTTTTAAATGAATATGAATATCAGCGTAATATTTGGTTATAATATAGGTAATAGTATTGTTATGACATTGTAAACATATTATATGATTGCATACAATATTTAAATGCTTTTGTATTCAAAATAGCACTTACTTCATTATGGCATAAAGGTAAAACATATATATTTTCAGAGTACAACTGTGTTAAGTGCACTTGGTGCTATTTTGCATAAGAATTGAACGCTGCTTTTCCTATGCCATACAGGACTTAGTGCCATTAAAGCATAACAGCCTTGTGCTATGCATCTATTTTACGAGACTAAACGAAACATGTGCACTTAAAACAAGTTTATTTTAATAATTAAAATGGTAATTCTTTTTGTACAAGTACATACTTATTTTCTTTTGCATTCTAGATTTGAACAGGACATGCAAATGTGTCTCCAACCTTAACAATGGAAGAAAGTTAAGATTCAGATATTCTATTCCACATCTGCATCTTATCTATCTTCTATTGTATCTGGGTCTGGAATATTCTTGAAATACTGGTGATATTCTGAAGGAATTATCCCTTCAGAGCAAAGTGATGGCAGGTCTTTCTTCTTTGTTGCTGTAATTGGAAGTTTGGAATCTACAAGGGTTGTATGTCACATTTTATAGAAGGTCCTTTGATAGAGGATTTGATTTGTTTTTATAGAGGATATGAGTTTACCACACTGAAAACTGGTGTCATAAAAACTGCACTTAAAAAACACACACCCGGATCACAATTGTAGTTTTATCAATTTTATTTTTGTCCATATAACCTTTTGTCCACTTACATTTACAACATTTGGTGGCATTACAGTTTAAGCTACATGCTTGATATAAAAAGCGTCATAGTTTTTCATAGGCACTACAACATACGGAGTTCTCTTTGGTGTAACCCTCACAATTGGTTCCCCATTAGTAAATATACCAATGTAAATTTCTTTGCTCATTCAATGGAAGCAGGTACACTATCACACTCCATCTGGGTATGTCCACTTTCTAAATACTTTTAATCAATGGTGTCTATGTTTTTACATTTTTCAATGCAACAGTAATAACCTAATTTCGATTTTGACCACTACAACAGTCAGAATAAAAACAGACATTCTTTACTGTGATGGGAAGGGATTTCATGTAAGTCAAAAGACAGGTTCCCACTTCACAGCCGCATTTTCCTTCAGTTTCGTTCCTCAATAAAAATGTCAAACTTGTGTTTTGTGAACAGTAAAAGAAAATATTGAAACTTTTTCTTTTTCTTTTATAATAAACTTGGCTCACACGAGAACATGGAATCGGTAAAACAGCCTCTAGATCAAATCTTATTTTACCATCTTAGTGGGAGAATAATGACTTTTGGATAAGCACCAATGAAGGCATATTCTCCCTATCTAATTACAAATTAGCACAATAGTTTGTGTATTCCTGTTTAAATAAACAAGATGCAATAATTCCTTAACAAGGAAAGGGCTTCATATTTTGTTTTTACCTTAAAATATATGCACACATGGCTTATGTTTAAATGATTTAAGTGCACTTAAATCCTTTTGGCACATGTTTTTCCTCTCAATATGTATGAAAACTTATTGTGCCAAAATGACTTAAGTGCACTTGAAGCATTCTGGCATACACCAGATTTGTCGATAAGCACTTAGTGCACCTTGGTTCTTTCGGATAAACTACGTTGTATTCAAGATGTGATTCCAGGGAATAGTGCATATTGTAGAGCGTTGGAATAACTCTATGAAAGTGCAAAAAAGTGATTTTTGATAAAAAGTGCACTTATCACGTTCTGGCTTTAACCCCTCGAAAATAGGCATTATATAAGCATATTTTCAATTTTGTGACCCCGGGGCAGGTTCAAATTTAACCCCAGGAATAAAATTTGAACAAATTTGGTAGAGGACTATAAGATGTCACTACATACCAAAATTGATAGCCCTAGGCTGGATGGTTATGGACAAGAAGATTTTGAAAGTTTTCACAAAATAGGCCTTATATAAGCATATGTTCAATTTTGTGATCCCCTAGGGCAGGGTCAAATTTGACTCCAGGTGCAAAATTTGAACAAACTTGGTAGAGAACTATAAGATGTCACTACATACCAAATTTGGTAGCCCTAGGCCCAATGTTTATGGACAATAAGGTTTTTAAAGTTTTCACAAAATAGGCCTTATATAAGCGTATGTTCAATTTTGTGACCCCCAGGGCAGGGTCAAATTTACCCCAGGGGCATAATTTGAACAAACTTGGAAGAGGACTATAAGATGTCACTTCATACCAAATATGTTAGCCCTAGACCCAATGGTTATGGACAAGTAGATTTTAAAGTTTTCACAAAATAAGCCCTTTTTAAGCATATATTCAATTTTGTGGCCCCCGGGGTAGTTTCAAATTTGACCACTGGGGCATAATTTGAACAAACTAAAAAGAGAACTAATACATGTCTCTACATACCAAATTTGGTAGCCCTATGCCATACAGTTATGGACAAAAAGATTTTGTAAATTTTCACAAAATAGGCCTTATATAAGCATATTTTCAATTTTGTGACCCTCGGGGCAGGGTCAAACTTGACCCCAGGGGCATAATTTGAACAAACTTGGTAGAGGACTATAAGATGTCACTACATACCAAATTTGGTAGCCCTAGGCCCAATGGTTATGGACGAGAAGATTTTGAAAGTTTTCACAAAATAGGCCTTATATAAGCATATGTTAAATATGGTGACCCCCGGGGCAGAGTCAAATTTGACCCCAGGGGCATAATTTGAAGAAATTTTGTAGAGAACTATTAGATGTCTCTACATACCAAATTTGATAGCCCTAGGCCAAATGGTTATGGACGAGAAGATTTTGAAAGTTTTCACAAAATAGGCATTATATAAGCAAATTTTCAATTTTGCGACCTCCAGGGCGGGGTCAAATTTGACCCCAGGGGCATAATTTGAACAAACTTGAAAGAGGTTCACCCAATGAACATTCATGAGAATTTTCATCAGAATTGGGTCAGTACTTTAGGAGAAGATGTTTAAAAAAAAAGTTAACACGCACTGACGCACGCACGTACGACGGATACAGGACCATGACATAAGCCCCGCTGGCCTCTGGCCAGTGGAGCTAAAAATGTCAAATATTAAAAAGTGTATCGTGAGTTATTTTCCAACAGTTTAATATGCTAATGGTATTGACCATTGGCATCATATGATTTGTTGGCTTTTTTCACAACTTATGGAACATGATCTTTACCATTTAAAATAAGAAATAAAGTGTCAATTTACCCCAATTTGAGAAAATATTATCAGTTAAAATTAATGAATGTTCTTGGTAATGCTTTTTATTAGAACAATATGAAGGAAAGCCAATCAGGAGAAATGGCCATTTAACTTACAAGTCCTTTTTAAGCTGAAAACTCATTTTTTGTACACTTTCAAAACTGATACTATCAATCTGGGATTCTCTGACTCAGGAGTGGTAAAAAAATAGGTTTTGCTATTGGGGATATACCAAATAATTGCTCTTAAATCTGCTGAAACAAGAGCTGTCACCATAGGATGACATATGCCCCCTGTAAACACATTGATAGAAGTTATGAGCATGTTTCGAAACCTAAACGCAGATTTCAAAACCTAAACGCGGACACTAAGTTCAAGGTTAAGGTCACAGGGGTCAAATATGACTTTTAAGACAGTGGTGTAGTTCCTGTGCACAACAATCATGTCAAGGTTTCACAAGATTGTTATTCAAGATGTACTTAAATAGTGGTCTGTTCCTATTAATTTGAATTCTTATTATGACATGGACCTTGCAAATAGCCATATACTTTTTTGTGCACCATAAACCCTGTAATACTAGCACTATTCATTAAAGGAATGTTATAAAGTTAATTAGGTTTGTTCTTGACCTTGATTCTAGAGTTCATATTGACCAATCTCACTTTAAGTCCCTCAACTGGTTACCAGTTCACATGAGAGTAAATCAAATAAAGTTATGTCATGTCTTCAAAATAAGAAATGGCCTTTTTCCAGATTACTTGAGTGAACACTTTGTTTCCCAAGATTCTATGCATAATTACAGCACTAGGCTTAGTAAAAAGGGTGGGTATTGTTTACCCAAGGTCAAATGTCATGGTTCCAAATCCTTTTCTTTTAACAGCATTAAAATCTGGAACTCTTTACCTGAGTCACTCACAGAGGTCAACAGGTTAGAAGGCTTTATGGTTGCCATTAAAAGTCATTTAATGAATAATATTTATTTTTTTATATGTGTGGATCTTTTCACTTTTAATAAGCAGATATTAACTTCGTCTTAGGTTTTTATTTTTAATAATTATTAGTTCATACTTCATAACATACATTTTAGCAATATATTTAATTTAGATAATTCATGATACCTCATATCATCAAATTACAACTGTCAAAATATCTATGTTTTGCAATATTTGATAACATTATCAATTGATCTTAGTTTCCAGCTCCTGTCATATTTTCTGAGCACTACTGTGATAATTAGTTTGATCTCTTTTGAACGGTGATATATATTTTTTATTTATTTAAATAATTATTTTACTATGAACATAGTTATGTTTAAGGTCAACATAGTTATGTTTAAGGTCTGCCTCTTTTTGTCATGCCACCAATAATAAGGACCACAATGGAAATAAGGGCTTGCTCTTTTTTGTGTTATCCTTGGTTTGGTGAGCATGTCATAGTTTATTGTACATGATATAGTTTTTAATAATTGCTTATTATTTTATTCTATGTTATGTTGTGAACTGTGTATATGCTTCCTATGCCGAAATAAATCTATCTATCTATCTATAGAACTGACTAGACATACACCTCATTTGATTTTTTACAAGTATATGTTTAATTTACGGAGAGGATATTCATGTTAGTGTTAAAGACAAAATATGTGTCCATTTTTAGTGAGAATAAGCTCAACTTATCAAACAGCTTTTTTTTTAAATATATTCATAAGATTCTTCAAGTCTGCACTAACCAAGTCCCGGTTTTGACCAAGAGTTTGTTATTGTGGAAGTGTATCATTAACCAAATCAACACAAATGCTAGTTTTTATGTGATCTTCTGTTATCTCTTATTCAAATCAGACATAACAAACATTATGGCAAGTCATTCAGTAAACACCCAGTCAGAGTATTTTGTTTTCTTCAAAACTAATTGACATACAAATGCAGGGAAGTTATGTAGCTTTATCGTGGTTTAACAAACACCAAACCAGAAAGATTTATTTCAAAGCTTTACATGATAGACATCTAAACGGGCAATCAGAATATTTCAAAATAAGATAGCAAACCACATGAAACAATACCTGCCTATTCATGAACCCACATGACAACCCATGCAAACATTTTATCTGAAGCCTCAGGAAGTTACCGTAATATTAATTCCTTTTGTTGAATGTTTGGGGACCAAACACACTCAGGTGTTCGCTTACTGACGCGAAAGACTTGGAATAATCAGAACATTGTGTTAAAGTGATTAAATTGTTGAGATCCCTAACAGTGCACCTTGATGAAGTGAAGATTAGGTGAACATATTGCATACTGCCCTTAGCTGTACTATTTCAAAGCTCTTGATCAGGATTGAAGAAACAGGTACTGTTTAAATAGGAGTTAGCAAATAAATTTAAAGAAGCATTGTTAATAATTGCGCCAAAAAAACCAGATTACCTGATCACTTCCATTGTTTCAATAAACTGATGCATGTATTTAGAATAATTAGCTTTTAATTATGTTTCATACTATTCTGTTCAATATTTTTTTTAAACTTCTTTGTTAAATGTTGTTAAAACTAAAATACTACATGTACTATTGCGCAGTACACCCCACACTTTAAATACATGTCGCCTCTTCATGCACTATACAAATACACATAACAACATTGAACCCTTTAAAATGGGCATTACCAGGGCTAGCGCTGGCCCAAAAAATGTTTGAGCCACCCAGATGTAGGGGTGTCCGGCATGCCCCCCCCCCCCCCCCCCCCCCCCCCCCGGAGATTTTTTGGATCCTAGATTGTCTGTGGTGCGTCTTGGGCCTATTGCCAACCAGTTTTCGTTTGTTTCAAATAACAATTTATACTATAGATTTTTCATATTTCTTTTAATGACAACAAGCACATGTCACATATTATAATATACATCAAATCACAATTGTCGTAGTAATAAAGATATTTTAATACAGCGCATTTTTAACAACATGATGAATGGCATGTAAAATACAAGCATACATTTCATTCACAAAATACATTGTTTTGCTGCTTTACTGCTTGCTGGCATCGACGGCATGAGTGTGATCTGAAAAAAAATACATAGTCAATCTGCATATATACATATAGTTAGACTATAGCATTTCAAAGTAATTTCAAATTAAAATTCCTCTCATCTTCAAAATCTTACCTTTAGACTTTGCATGTTTCGTCACCGAGTCTTTTTTTCAGGATATTGCAACCTACAGTGAACGTGTTGGAATTCTGCACCTTAATGCATAGGTCACAGTACATTGATTTTGATTCATTCTCAAAGCGAAGCCAATTATTATCAACTTTCCATGACTCTTGGAATGCTCTAGTTTTTGTGTTTTAATTATTTTGTTTGTTTGTTCAGACTCATTTTCGTCCAAAGGACGCTTTAAGGTTAAAGAAGTCATGTTAACGACTGTACAGACAAATTGGTATCTTCCATTTATATAGTAGACGACATGAATTAGTCTTCCTATGCGTTACAAATTCGTAACTTTAATTAAATTTTAATTGCAATTAAACCGCGCGTGTTTTTCACGTTTTCCTTTGATTAAAATACGCCGCTGTTAGTTATCATAGTGTGTGAGTAAAACGATCAAATTATTAATGAACACCTTTTCATTTCAATCGGAAATCGGCAGAAAGTTGTAACATCAACGACATAGAACTAATTATTTAATTATCACTCTTTAATTTGGATCGATAGTCAGCTTGGAAACAATTAATTTATTGTCACGCTTATTTTCATTTTTAATCTTATAATACGACATTTGCGACCATCCGCTATTTTGTTTGCAGACGACAATATTAACTGTGTATTCATAGCTCCACCCATTTTTACGTTTCATTCAACAACGTCATTTCATGTGTAAGCCAGCTCAGTTTTGATTGGCCAGCTACCATGTGCACTTCAATAACAATAAGGTCAAGCGATGTCTCGATACAGGTGCAGACCGGTTTTCGTTCACGGTTCAAATTGCGAATACTTTCATTGAAACAAAGAGAAAAATATAGAAAACCAGTTTCGGGTTAAAATGGCGGCTGTTTTCAATGAAATTTTACGAGATTTTAGCATTTTCGCAAATCGGATTTTTCTTGAGCCAAATTCTCAATATTTTCGCAAATGGCTCAAGTGGCGAACGACAGCGCGAGCCCTGATTACTAGTTGTCAACTGATAAAATTTCAAGAAGTTCTTTCCAATTTACATGCTTTAAGCAGCCCTTTTTCTGTCACATGAAATTGAAAAGCTGTAAATTTGCTTCAGTATTTGAGTTTTTCTTGATTAAGCAGACACAATAGACTGCTAGGAAACCATTTTTTTTTCTTTTTCATACCAAATTTTACAAATAAAACAAGTGCTGTGTTTGTCAGAAACACAATGACCCCTATTGCGCAGCTTTGAAATAAAATTTCAATATATAATTTGGCAGGTGTGTAAATGATCTCCCTTTTAAAGCGTATTACTTCCCTTGGATTGCATTTGTTTCTTTTGACTTTGAAGGATGACCTTGACCTTTCACCACTCAAAATGTGCAGCTCCATGAGATACACATGCATGCCAAATATCAAGTTGCTATCTTCAATATTGAAAAAGTTATGACCAAACTTTAACGAAGGTAAAAGTTTAAGGAAAGAAACATACAATGATATTTGACCTTTGACCGTGAAGGATGACCTTGACCTTGACTTTTCAACTTTCAAAATGTGCAGCTCAATGGGATACACATGCATGCCACATATCAAGTTGCTATCTTCAATATTGCAAGAGTTATCAAACTTTAGCCAAGGTTGAAGTTTTGGGACAGAATGACAGACAGGCCAAAAAAGGGAGCATAAAAACTACTTCTCTGTCCTACTCGGTTACTCCTTTCTCCATAGATTCCACAAGATACGGTCTTATCTATTCAACTGTTCTGGGGTCATTATCAAGGTGGTGTGAAACGCTGGTCACTGTTGGAAGTCATAACATTAGGGTATTTATTGGCCATATCTAATTTCAAGATATTGCTGATAATTCAGAGGGTTAAACATCACTCACACACTAAATGAATAATTTGATTGTAGAAAAATACAGGGGAATGCATTCTAAAAGGTATCAACGAGATAATATTAATTAACTAAAGCACATTTTAACAAGGGCTGTCTGTAAAACATGCATGCCCCCCATATGGACTCTCCGTTGTAGTGACAGCCATTGTGTGAATATGTGTTTTGTCACTGCGACCTTGACCTTTAACCTAGTGACCTGAAAATCTATAGGGGTCATCTGCCAGTCATGATCAATGTACCTATGAAGTTTCATGATCCTAGCCACCAGCGTTCTTGAGTTATCATCCAGAAACCATTTTACTATTTCGGGTCACCGTGACCTTGACCTTTGACCTAGTGACCTGAAAATCAATAGGGGTCATCTGCGAGTCATGATCAATCCACCTATCAAGTTTCATGATCGTAGCCATAAGCGTTCTTGAGTTATCATCCGGAAACCATTTTACTATTTCGGGTCACCATGACCTTGACCTTTGATATAGTGACCTGAAAATCAATAGGGGTCATCTGCGAGTCATGATCAATGTACCTATCAAGTTTAATGATGCTAGGCATAAGCGTTCTTGAGTTATCATCCGGAAACCATTTTACTATTTCGGGTCACCGTGACCTTGACCTAGTGACCTGAAAATCAATAGGGGTCATCTGCGAGTCATGATCAATGTACCTATGAAGTTTCATGATCCTAGGCCCAAGCGTTCTTGAGTTATCATCCGGAAACCACCTGGTGGACGGACCGACAGACCGACAGACAGACTGACCGACAGACCGACATGAGCAAAGCAATATACCCCCTCTTCTTCGAAGGGGGGGAATAATAAAAAGCATCGTGCTTGTATTTGAATGATGGATTAAAATAAAATGAATAGAACAGAACATGTACATAGTTTATTATTGAATTGAACAACATATTAATTAATGTTAATTAAACTATAAATGCGAAGAGAATGTAATGATCTCAGAGCATAATTATATTTATGTTATATAAAATTATAATGAAGATATTTTCCATTACACATAATTATCACATTATTCAGAAGTAAACAATTGAATAGTCCTTACTTTTCAATGTACATCTATTAATGTCCATATAAACAAGTTGAGATAGCATAAATAGTATGCCACATAAACTTTATAGAATTCTTGTCAATTTATAATAAAAGAATGATAAGCTTCTATATACATGTATATTTAGTACTGTCATGATTGTAACTCAAACTTTTCTAGCAAGGAAATTTCACCAAATAGCGCCGTCTGCACCTGTGGATTGGGACTTAAGCGACGGTGTTCGCTATTCAAGTTAAAACTTTTTTAAGAACATCGTGGATTAGGAAAATGTGATATATTTGGAGGAAATACCGGTTTCAGAGACGTTCAATAAATTAGCCGCGCTCTGTGAAACGGGGCTTAATGCCTGTGCGTAAAGTGTCGTCCCAAATTAGACTGTGAACACTGCAGGGACAACACTTTTGGCTTTTATTGTATTTTTCGTTTTAATGAAGTCTTTATGTAGCGAAAAACCAGTTTATGCGAAAAGTATTGTTCCTGAAAAGCCTGTGCGGACTGCACAGTCTAATCTTGGATGACACTTTACGCACATGCATGAATACCTGTTTCCACACTGAGTGGCTCAAATACATGTACTGATCGTGTCCGTTATTTTTAATTTTGGCAATGATACTATAGCTTTATGCCGGGCTTTTGGCTGTTTGAGTCGCATTGCTTTTGTATCTGTTGCAAATTATATTATTTTGTTTCTGCTTTTGGAAGCATTTTTTTAGTCTTTGGATCATGTTTTGCGAAAAACACAGTAAACGAGAAGTTTTAAAGTGGAAGGTTGGAGAGTTGTACGTTCACTTGTTATTAGATTGTTATCGTAGCTATGCACGGGTTGGTGTAAGACGGCGAACGGCCATATGGTCGCAATGATTTAAATGAATAATTCTGGATACGATACATCATACTTAATGTATAACCGCGTGATCGTCACTGTATCATATGACCAGGTGCAGTATATATAATTGGTCTACAACCAGGCACTCAGTCAATCATCAGGGGTCAGCCAGTCACATATTGGAGTGTATTTAAAAAAACTGCATCACTCAGAGAGATTCACGATTCGCAATTTCGACATTCGGATCGATATTTGAAAAAAAAGATAACACGTTTGTTGAATACGTTTCTAAACGTCCATATAACTATAAGTGTTTTAAATGTGTCCGTATATAAAGTAGCAGGTTAATTTGTAAGAAAATGCAATTTTAAAATCATTTCCCAGCGGTATTAACCATGTGGAGATGGTGTGCTATACATATTTCAATTTTTCAATTTGAAGTCCGCACAGGCTAATCAGGGACGACACTTTCCGCTTTTATGACATTTTTCGTATAAATGAAGTCTCTTCTTAGCAAAAATCCAATTGAGGCGGACTGCACAGGCTAATCTGGGACGACACTTTGCACACATGCATTTTGTCCAGTTTTCTCAGAACGCGACTCAAATTATTAGAGGTAGTATTGACAATGGGCTTGACATGTTTCCTAGGTTTTGAAAATGCCTCGATGAAAGTGTGTGCATGCACGTTTAATATTTCGTATGTCCTTTTTGGATAGGTGTTCAATAAATTAACTTTTCATAATCATGCCTTAATAGACAGTCAATGGAGCATTTCAATCAGCAGACCCGTTTCAAGTGATATTTACAGATATCTTCATGTCTTTTAAATTTCCGCCAAGTTATTTCATCCCTTCAATCTTTTGAAATGGCAGGACAACAATATACCTATGTACAGGAATATGACATAGGAAGTACGGACTTCGCGCGTCGCATGGTCTCATAATTACAGAGCTCCAGATAAGGATTTGTGAAATTACTAACGGTACTGCCACTGACAGAAAGAAAAGGAGTAACGCTTAAAATCAATTAGTACCTGTACTACCATATCCAAAAATACAGGTAGTAATGTACTTCCCATGTTCTTGGATATTGAAGGGTGTATAACTGACTTTACAGAAACATTTGCAGCAATTAAAATAAATATATGTAGCTTCTTAATCAGTTACTGTATTAGGTTTTCCATTCTGAATTATGATGCTAATACAACTACACATTAAAACTCATGACTAATACTATTTCTTCATTTTTCTTGACAAGAAAACACAAGCCAACTAGTAAGCTAAGTAAATGAACACTTATTTCACTGTCTCATCCGTTTCCCATCGCGTTTTCTAACATTATACGCCACCGATGAAATCAAATCGTTTAATATCGGGGCGACAATGTCTTTTTCTGGGTTTACAGATTTAATGTCAGGATGGTTAGAAGACACCGTATGTAGTCATTATATGACAACAAACAGTGTTGTTTTGAGCCGCTTTTGGTTAAGCCGGTATTCAATTGCGCGCAGACATATCGTTTTTGACGGATTTACAAGTTACAGGAAATCACGCGACAGAATAGACAATAATATATGAACCCAGTCTACAACTCTTCGGTAATTTAAATTAACGAAAAGCGCCGTTAGGTTAGAGACAAACAAATCACGCCGCGCTGACGCAGACGTATCGGTATGGCCAGATGTTTTTCGTAAATGCGTAAAATGGATATTAATGTCGTAAATGTACGTCCAGTTTATAAAAATAAATGCGTAAATCTTCATGAAAAAGGCGTATTTACGGCTGTACAGCCCTTATCTGGAGCTCTGTAATTATGAATATTCCTTTCGTCAAATTAATCTCGAACCTTTTCCTATAATGAGTTCGGTTCTGAAAAAACTGGTCATAATGCATGTGCGTAAAAAAGTGTCATCCCAGATAAGCCTATGATATCCGCACAGGCTAATCCGGGACGACACTTTCCGGCTAATTTGGATTTTCGCCAAGAAGAGACACCATTTTAACGAAAAATTCCATAAAAGCGGAAATTGTCGTCCCTGATTAGCCTGTGCAGACTGCACAGGCTAATCTGGGATGACAATTTACGCACAATCATTATGCCCAGTTTTCTCAGAATGCGACTCTAATGACACAGCCAATGAACAATCATAAGCAAGAGATTACAAATTCAATCTTTTCCCTCTAAGTGTGACCTTGGCCTTATAGTGTGAATGACACATCTGCTTATGATGCTGAATAATTCAGCTAAGTAATTTACAAAAACTGAATTGAATTTTTTTACAGTGATTACGAAATGGGATGGACGAAGGGATGAATGGAAGAAAATGCGCACCCCCAGCGTTTCCAACTGGTTTCATCTTCAACCGACCATAATGTAAAAGCTAAATATCGACAAACTCGAACAACGTATATTGTTACTTATGCAAATTCCAAACCGCAAGCTAAGTAAACACTCCTTTGGACTGAAAACACACGTCCTTGTCTGAATGTATACGTCTTGCTTCGTCAATCTTTGGTTATCAAAATGTGAACATGAATTTATTAATATTTTAAACACTTAAGGTTTATTAAATTTGCAGCGAGACCTGAACATCAGTTCTGATTGCCATAGGTCAATCCAGATTCTCTTTTTCGGTTTATTCATTTCATTTCAACTCGTTTTTGTCTACCCTAAAGCTCCGCGTGAATTTGATTTTTATTAATTCGGAGTTTAAGCCATGCATGAAGTTTTTTAAATGAAATATTAACAAGTAATTTATGAATGTTTAATAATCCCCACGTTTTTAAACGCGTGGGGATATTGTATTGATCTCAGCTTTATTTTTGATCGGACCATATTTTCTCCTACACTATTAGCACTAGAACCTTGAAACTTGGTAATTATGAGCATATGTGCGACGGTGACAGTGACGAAATTTTGATCCGACCCCTGGGTCAAAAGTTATGGGTAAATAAATGGGTAAAATGGGTAAAAAAACTCAGTTTAATTACAACAGGCGACGCACAAGATAACAACTTTTGACCCAGAGGTCAGATCTAAATTCCAAATAGTGCACCGTCCCACATATGCTCATAGCTACCATGTGTGTAAGTTTCAAGGTTCTAGCGCTAATAGTGTAGGAGGAGATGGAGAAGAATGGGGGTTGGGGTGGGGCCCAAAATTTTGTTTCACCAATTGGCGTGACGTCACTTTTATACTGAACATCTCTTCTTTCAACACCGGTGGTCTGGGGATATGCGTCGGCATCTGCCGCACCATTTCTAGTTAATATTAAGTTGATTTCAAAAGCTTCTGTGTATTCCTATCCGCAACCCAAGAGAATGTGGTTAAATATCAAAACGCTCTTTAATTTCATCTGAGCCGCGCTCTGAGAAAACGGGGTTTAATGCATTTGGTTAAAGTGTCGTCCCAGATTAGCACTCCGCATAGGCTAATCAGGAACAACACTTTCTGCTGCTATAGTATGTTCCCTTCAAAGGAGATCCCTTCTCAGCAAAAAAAGATTCTGAAAGAGTAAAGAAAATTATCTTTTAAAATCATATAAGTTCTATTAGTTTTAATTTCAATCATTTCATAATACATGTTCGGTGCTTGTTACATGTCAAATTTAAAATCTTACAAAGGTGAACATAAAATTATTTTACTAACAAATTTCAAGCTTTCAACTGCTAATTACACGGTTGATAACCCTATGAAACATGTGCAGCAGATTTAGATCTGGCCAGAGATAACACCTGGGTTTATTTATTTTCGCCAAGCAGCCTTCACCTGCCACTCTACAGGGGCAGCAACTGTTACCAGCTGTACATGTATTCAGTCTGGTCCACAATCCATAACAGTCCTACCAAGTTACTCCCAGTACGGCTAGATTTTAGCCATCGCTTATCAGCAGAACTAATCAGTGTTAACTGTTCTGTGGTCATAAAGCATACTCCCCTGTCAGGCTGACCACAGGCATCCCTATATGTATTCTTATGTAATTTTATGGTCTCAGTGATTTTTTGTGCCCAAAATTACCGCCGATATTCGGCTACTTCCCAATTGCAAAAATCTGACCAACAGGAGTCTAGCTAGGCTCAAAATTTAAGGAGAAGTCACTTCTCCCTAAAACAGGGCTAGCGCTGGCCCAAAATATCTTTGAGCCCCCCCCCCCCCCCCCCCCCCCGAAAAATGTTTGGATCCTAGATTGTCTGTGGTGCGTTTAGGGCCTATTGCCAACCAGTTTTCGTTTGTTTCATCTGCATATATACATATAGTTATTTCAAATTAAAATTCCTCTCATCTTCAGAATCTTACCAGTCTTGGCATGTTTCGTCACCGAGTCTTTTTTCAGGATATTGCAACCTACAGTGAACGTGTTGGTACTCTGCACCTTAATGCATAGGTCACAGTACATTGATTTTGATTCATTCTCAAAGCGAGGCCAATAATTATCAACTTTCCATGACTTGGAATGCTCTAGTTTTTTTGTGTTTTATTTTTTGTTTGTTTGTTCAGAAGCCATGTTAGCGACTGTTCGTACAAAGTGGTTACTTCCATTCATATTGTAGACGATATGAATTACTCTTCCAATGTGTTACAAAATCGTAACTTTAATTAAACTTTAATTGCAATTAAACCGCGCGTGTTTTTCACGTTTTCCGTTGATTAAAATACGTCGTTAGTTAGCATAGTGTGTGAGTAAAACGATCAAATTAATTAATTATCACCTTTTCATTTCAATCGAAAATCGGCAGAAAGTTGTAACATCAACAACATAGAACTAATTATTTAATTATCACTCTTTAATTTTAGATCGATAGTCAGCTCGGAAATAATTAATTTATTGTCACGCTTATTTTCATTTTTAATCTTATAATACGACATTTGCGACCGGCCGCTATTTTGTTTGCAGACGACAACTGTGTATTCAAAGCTCCACCAATTTTTACGTTTCATTCAACAACCAGGGTTTTTTATCTGATTTTGGGGAAAGGGCCTGGCCTTTTTTGCGGGGAAAAAAATCGCGCGAAACGTTGAATTTTGGGGGGAAAAATCGTGTGAAAAGCCGGATTTGTGGGAAAATAACAAACGTCTAAAATAATCAATTTAACATATTTTACTGTTTTTAAAACAAATTGAAGGCAATGGATAATTTAATTATGCAATATTTTTTCTATTTTCTACAGTGGATCAGGTTAACTTATATATTTTAAATTTTTTTAATTTTTTTTTTGAGGGGAAAATGAAATCTAGGGGAAAATTTACCAGCTGAGGGGAAGAAAAAATCCGAGGGGAAAGGGCCGATTTTCTGCGGGTCCCAAAGAAGGAAAAAAATGCCTGACAACGTCATTTCATGTGTAAGCGAGCTCAGTTTTGATTGGCCAGCTACCATGTGCACTTGAGGTCAAGCGATGTCTCGATACAGGTGCAGACCGGATTTCGTTCACTGTTCAAATTGCCAATACTTTCATTGAAACAAAGAGAAAAATATAGAAAACCAGTTTCGGGTTAAAATGGCGGCTGTTTTTAATGAAATTTGATGAGATTTTAGCATTTTCGCAAATTGAATTTTTCTTGAGCCAAATTCTCAATATTTTCGCAAATGGCTCAAGTGGTGAACGACAGCGCGAGCCCTGCCTAAAGCCCAAATAGGGAGAATTGGTAACATATTTGGGAGAAATGGTACATTTTGGTCATAGATCTTAGTTTTACGTATATTTTGCAGCACATCAGTGGTTTCTGTTCAGCTTTCAATCAACTCTTCACTTGTTTTATACAATAAGACATTTTAAGTGTATAAAACCAACATTTTCCTTATTTCTCAATGATTGTTGATTATGATTGTACTTTTAATTACTTTTTTTCCTTAACAGGTGTATCAAATAAACTTAAATTGTAACAAGCCAGTACTGTTCAGAATCTTTTTACTTCCTTGTTAATTTTAAGCAATTCAACATTAAATCAAATTCATATTTTGTTACAAATATTTGTTTTAAATTAAAAATTCATTTAAAATCTCATTTTACAGCAGAGATTCCAAATCTGACCTGTATATGAGCCCCATATTTATTGCCAGTGCTAGGTTACATCTTCCCATTTGATCATTCCTTAGTATTGTTTTAACGGGCTATTTAACATAGCTTAATCATAGTTATTTGCAGGGATCATATTTTTGTCGGTTTTGTTGGTCCTAGACCGATTGAGGTCATGAAAGACCGATTGAAAATCCCAAACAGTCGGTCTGATTCTGTTTGCTAAAATTCGAATGTCATGAAATTGATTACACAGTGCACACTCTAATTACATTCTTATCTCGATTAGGTGTTATAAACCATTCGCTGCAGTCTCTAAACCGGTCAGGACCAGAATATTGCATGTCAGCCGACTAGTATCAGAGTATGGCCCCAAGCAGCGAAGATTCGCGCGCTGTGTATTAGTCACGCGTGAATAACCCCGTGTCAATATCAATCGATAATTTCACTGGCTTATACCTAGCACAATCGGTCCGTAAGGTACTCGTCCAGGATAAAATGGTTGACAGTTACTTCGGAGATACAAACCTCGATGTTATCCTCGTGGAAATTGTGCATTTCTTGCATGATACAGTAAATTGTCATATAAACAAAGAAGAAAATCGGCTATTCTGCAATAATTGTGGGCGGACCTTATACACAGAAAGCACGTGCTGTAATTAAACAAAATATGCAGATACATTTTTTACTAGCGTAATAATTCGGAAATAAATAAATAAAAGTCGCGGATCTGATCGACAGAACAGCCAAAAGTTATTTTTATGGGCGGAACTTCACATAAAATAGTACACAAGAATAATAACATACATAGTATACATCTTCAGTAAAAATCGTGTAAGTGTATAAATCTTCAGTAAAAATCGTGTAAGAATCGAAATAATTCGTGTTCTTTATTGTTTGTTGTTGAATAACCCACAACCGAAAGTTTAGATGCGTGGTTTCAAATCATTTAATCCCTACGCATCTTAACTATCGGCCGTGGGTTATTCGACTACTAACAATAACGTTCATGAATTATTTCTTAACTATTTGGTTTTTGTTATTGTCAGTAACAAACCTACGCACAGACATTTGATTGGTTCAATGCATGTTTGTAAGCTATTATCGAGTTGACAACGATTTACAACATCGGTATAGATTTACACAGACTAATAATATTGACAACGATGAAAAACAGTCAGATAAAACAGCACACGAAACAACCAATGTCAATGAAATAGCAAATGAAAATGAGAAAACTCGTATGTTCCGTTTAAAAATAATGCCTATGGGAATTTATTATACCATCTTCATGAATAGCAAAATCAACGGTATATATTTTAACGTAATTTGTCATGATTTCGGATATAAATTTTCGGACACCGTTTCCCCATTTAAATCCGGACCGATTGATGTTGCGGGAAAATATGATCCCTGGTTATTGGTAGCCAGCAGAAGGCAATTAATCAAGGCATCATCTATTAACAATTTCAAGAAGTGTAATAGCTCCAGACTGTTCTTTTGAATGTTCAACTTTGCATGACCTGTACATGGGGCACTAATGGCTGAGAATCCTCCTGTGTCCAATTCTCTACATCAAATTGATTTTAATTTTAATCAGCCAATGTCTGGCACAAAGTAAATCATTTAAAGTAGGAGAAGTCACTTCGCCTTCATGAAATTAATGTGCGAAGTGAAGATTAATTTGGCGAAGAAATCGCCCATTTCGCCCACTCGCGAGACCCCTGGACCAAAATTTCCCAAAAAATGACCAAATTTTCCCAATTAAGCCAATAAGATTACAATTTCATTTAGCGTTAATTTCGTAGAACGAGTGCTGATCTAGCTTGTCGAGTCTTCGCCGAATGACAACTGACTTACGAATGTTCGCGAATGTAGCCGAATACTATTTTACGTTGCTATCCACACATCTCTCTCTATATTGCGGAGGATACCGACGATAGTCGATGTATCCTGATTGTTAACGCCTGTTTTTACACACGTCCAAGATTGCGGCAAGCAGGCGAGAAGTTTGCGATGAGCAGCGAAAATGATAAATAACACTAAAATTAACAGCGGATATCACATGGTTATTAGGAGATAATTTAATGTGTGTGTCAATTAACGCAAAATACTTTGTTTGAGATGAACAACAACAAATATTTATTAGAAATGTTCACAGTGAATGTGCGTCACGGAAATCTGTGTTGGGAAATTGGAGTTCACAAAGTTAAAGCATTTAAGACGAGAACAGTTAGAAAATGGAAAGAGACAAACATGATTTGATTGATGTGTTAGTGGATCTGTGTATATTCAGATTCATATGCATATTCTGCTTTATTATGCTTGTCACGCTGTATAGTTTGGTGAAATAGCATTGAACTGAGGATGTCAATTGTGCAAGATATTAAAAGGTAAACAAATGAAATGTATTATTTTAGCTCCATTTAATACAACATTAACACAGCAAGAACACAAAAGCGTGTTTGTTAATATTTGTTAATGTTTTCACCATGTCTTATTTTACTTTAAAAAACATCCTGAATTAAATTCATACTCTTAAAGAGATTATGATTAAATCATAACGGTACATGTATATTGAAGAATCTATAGATTATTGCAAGTTTAATATGCATGTGGAAGGATATTAACTAAACGTTGTAAGAAGACATGAATGCAACACTTTATAATATAAAAATGCTGTCAAACATGAACTTAGCCATTTTTATCAGTTCGTTACGGAAAAATGTTTTGACACGGTCACCATTTTTTCCGATCAAAAATGCGTCAAAAACAAGTTAATAGTGTAATTCATCATAACTTGATAGGTCGGTATGAAATATTGCCTCGTTTATGTATTGTTCATATAGTGTTTCAAAGTAACACAAAATTGTTTATTTAGAAGTATTTACCATGCTACATCGTCTGTTGACATTTTTTCATAAGAAATTAACCTGTCCTGCAAGGTCAGTTTAAAGGCTATTTATAGTATGCTAATCTTGAAATTCTGGCAGCCAATCAGAACCCATGAATCGACCGGAAGCTTATTTTCATGATGGTAGTTTGACACAGTCGATTATTTTGATGATAAAAGACCATAAACATTTGGAAAAAAAGCAACAAATCTTAAAGAAGAAAGGTTAATTATTATTTTCATAATGATTCATGGTCATATATTTATAAAATATTTGTGATGCAACAACTTTATGAAAATTACCCACGACTCAACCAGACTATAGCATACCTTCGGTCAACTCGTACCCGATTTGGTTAACTCATACCAGATTTTTGGTCAACACGTACCCCCACTAGTCAACTCGTACCCGATTTGGTCAACACGTACCCTCCTAAAATTTATTCATATATAACAAAGAAGTGAAATTTGTTTTTATATGAGTATATGTTCAGTGTTTTTTTTCAGTTTTGGGGGAAGGGGGTCGAGTCCCCTGAGAGGGGGAAAATTTGCGCGTAAAAGGGGAAAAGGGGGAAATTTCTATGCTTAGCTAGTAACAGTACAAAATCAAGTTTTTAAACTATAATTCACCATACAGAGGGAGAAAAACATAATTCAAACTCTTTTATTCATTAACATGTTATGTTCATGTTCAAAGTTCAACATTTCTGGGCTTTTCAGTGAATTTATCAATTATTCTGGTGACCTCCTCTTCACCAAGTCTCTCCGTGTGCAGACAAAGTCTGATCAGGGACTTCAGTGTAGCTTCCCCAAGCCTGTTTCTCTGTGGCGTGCAAAGCAGGTTGAGCAAACTAAACAGTCTTTCAACACTCTCTTGACCGGACGTTTCTGGCGTTTCACTGCCGGCATTAATTTGAAGAAGACTGACTTTTAAGTTGTACTTGTTTGAAAATAATATCAATTTATTTTTAAGTTAAAACTTTGTCAATTTTTTTACGATAGCTTTTGTTGTTGTGCATTATGTTGTAATACGTATGGTTACGGTAGATGTCGTAAAGTGAAAGTCGTGATAGTGAACTACGTACGGTTTGCGGTAAAGGCTAAAATAAAGTAAATACGCGGATGCAGTTCAGGAAAATTGTAGTAAATTCGTAACGAAAGACGTATTTAAATGAGGAAATGATTAAAATTGAATAACACTTCCGAGAGGGGAATTTTAAAAATATTTGGGGGAAAAATATATATACTCTAAAGATGGGGGAATGGGGCCAAATAACGCTGAATATTTCATTAAAAAAAAACACTGCTTCACGCCTAGGTGATTGTGCTTTTGTTTATACGGCGGGTGGGCGATTAAGCTCCCATGTTGGGAAGCATCCCTATAAACGAGACATAATTACAGCTAAATACACAGATCGGTGTCGCAAAATCTACGCCCGAAGCCTGAATAGAAGATTCCGGACTTAACGAGGCAAAATACTATATAAACAAGGGACAAAATTGTCACAAAACCAGGTTTTCATTGTGAAAAAAAAATCTGATAAAGGGAGAAAACTCAAACTGAACTTTTGAAATGAACAAACAAAATTAACCCCCTTTGTAAGTTTGTTTTTTAAAACAATCTATTTTTAGTCGTGGCGACCTTGACATTGGAGATATTGACGTGATTCTTTCGTGCGACACACCGTCCCATGATGGTGAACAAATGTGCCAAATGATTTTAAAATCTCACAATGAATGACATAGTTATGGCCAGGACAAGCTCATTTATGGCCATTTTTGACCTTTGAACTCAAAGTGTGACCTTGACCTTGGAGATATCGACGTAATTATTTTGAGCGACACACCGTCCAATGATGGTGAACAAATGTGCCAAATGATTTTAAAATCTGACAATGAACGACATAGTTATGGCCCGGACAAGCTTGTTCCGCCCGCCCGCCCGCATTCGCCAATCTAATAACCAGTTTTTTCCTTCGGAAAACCTGGTTAAAAATCCGTTCCCCTTGACTTTCGTCCGGATCTCGAGATTTCCGGACCATTAAGATTCCCGGACCATCGAGATTCGGATAAACGCGGGGTCACTATACACATAAATTTGATTATAATCAAACTAATCCCTGGGCATTGCCAAGAAGAATAAGCAGTGATTAAGAGCTATGGTCTTTGTTATTTTTGTGTTAGTATTTTGGAAGGGAATATTACAAAAAGTCATATAATATTAAGGAAATGCAGTGCACAGTTTAAATAAAATTACCTTCAATATTTAAAAGTTATTGATGATTGTTAATTTTTTGTTCTCCAACAAATACATGTATGTGTTCAACTTCTTTGAAGATCAATACCAAACGTTTGGGTCTACCATTACTTTAGGGCATTTATAGACACTTACATGACCCTTGTTCAGTGTATGAATTACGCAAAACAATTTGCAATTCTATGTAACACATTTCTAATAACTTAGTGGATCTTCACAGGGCTCAGCCTAGGTTCAAACTTGAGGGAAAAGTGACTTCTCCCTGTGACTTCTCCCTGAGCTGAAATTAGGTAGAAGTGAAGCCACTATAAGGAGAAGTGATTTCTGTTCGGCGTTTAATAAAATCTTCGCTTGTTTTATACCCCTCATTACACCAAGCCTAAGTATCATCATCAATGACAAACAAATACTATTTTCAAATTCAATAAATCCTTACATATTAAGTCACATAAATCAATTCATACAAATAAAACTTGTGATTTCCATGTGCATCATAAAAATAAACAGTACATCATAAAAATAAACAGTACTTTAATAATGCAATGACAATCCAAACCCTATTTACATCATAATGTATCGATTCATGATAATTAGTCAGTGATTTTTTTCACCCCATTGGGAATACTTCGTGTCATGAAATCACCAAATTGTGGTAAAAACGAGTCTCAACAAAACACAATCTTAATGCATGGGACATATAGTATATCTATTACTGTTTATCCGAATTGTATACATATCCGAAATATGTACACTTGAGAATGCCTTACCTGTTTCATTTAATAATCCAAATTTTCCTTGTTGTTATCTGGTTTAACAAACCTTATTACACGTACATGTTTGTTAAATCCAGTTAATGCTTTCTCCATTATTGAATCACCATTACTTGTAATTTGAATCGCCAGCTTTGAATTGAACGCGGGTTTAATGTTACAATACATCTGCCATGTGCAATGTCGAAGGTCATGAGTCATGACGTAGCAATTTTATTCTACTCAGATAATTTATATCTAATCGAGATAATGTGTTTCTCAATGTCTATTGTGTAGTATTAGGACTTGTTAGTATAAAAATGAACTGTGATTCCAGTTTATATAAGATGGGTGTTACTAGTAATTATCGGTGGATTAACAAACTGACAAAACTCGCTGGACTTTTACAGTAGTGGATCTACGTAATTAATAGACCTTTGATCAATTTTGTTTTTCTTTAATAATTTTTCCGACTTTTTTTAACCTTGCCGTCTGCCAAAAACATGTAATTATCGAATGGTCAATCAATTATCACGTAATCATTAGACAACTTACAGCACGCGCAAAGAGGTTGCGGGATATAAAATAAAGTTGTTTCAATATGGATACGGTAGATAAAATTATGGAAATTAGCACTACCGTTTGCACGGGTGGGTTGTTAGTTTTCGTTTATATGGTTATGAATTGCAATGTCGGACAAAATAAATTGCACATCGACTGGATAATTAGTGTTTAAGAGTTTTGAAACACGAAACAAGTAAACAGTAGAACATACTAAAATAAATCGTATTCATATTTACTGTTGGGAATGTGTTGCCCGTGCAAACTTTTTTGAGCGTAAATACATGTCTATAACGACGTCATTTCATCGCTCAGGTAAACAATTGCATATGTATATACAATGCGCGCATTCTCATTGGTACATGTAACTATCGATGTTAATGTACTGCTTAACTCCGCCTGCAAGGCGTGTACTAATTTGGCTTGCAGAACAGAGAACTATCCAAACTGTCGGCGAAATGACATTCGCTATGATCTTTTGATTTAAACCGTTATTGTTTAGGGTGAATGCACATGTATGCTAGTTGCATGGATAAGCTTTCACAGCAGTCGATCTTTTGCTGTAATAATAAACGGATAACATAACAAGCGTCATAGGTGACTTAATGACATGTGAAAATAGAGAATTTTTAGATGAAAAAGTTTAGAGAGAAAAAACGTCGATGTTGTAAAAAAAAAAAGGCGAAGTCAACTTCTCCTTCAGGTAATTTAAGGGCGACATAATTATTTTCCTGGCGAAGCTTAAATACCAGCTTGCAAAATCAAAAACATTCTTGCAAATTTTGATGGAAACATAAATAAAAGCAAGTTTGGACATTAGTTTAGTGCTATTAAAACTAAATAAAATATGACATCAACCACATGTTTTGGTGTTATATATGAAGTTCTTTTTCCCACTTTTTCACTGTTTTCGTGGAAATATTTAATTTCCGTTTTTTCTCTCAACTCAACAGTTAACTTTGCTTTATATTTCATATTGTTATTTCCATCTGTGAGCAAAAAGAAACTAGTTATTTTACACTTCGACGACATGACTGTTCAAGTTTTTTGTCTTTTATAGTGAACATGTGTGGATAATCGACTGTTTCATTATCTTTGTACCAATACCATCCGCATATATGTACTATAAGTATACCAGTCTACATACAAGGTGCGAGCTTCCGCATATGGGTATTCTGACGTTCTATTAATTGACCTGCGGTTTAGCATTCACAACGTTGAGCGCATTTAGCAATATATCTCTTTTTTCTACTATTTCTTCACTCTCAAAAAAATTATAGTGGCTTAAAACTTAACTCGCAATCGGTATTTTCCATCACCATTTTGCGAGTGTGCGAGTGTTAATTTTGAGCCCTGTTCGCGATGCTATTTATGACCTTGAACAAATCAAAAACACTTTGACATATGCTAAATCACATGTAAATACATACCTCAGGAAAAATTATATCAATGACATCATAATTGTGTAGCGAATTGCACTTAATATTCTCGCATGATTTTTTTTCTTCGCAACCGTTCCAGAATTAAGTCATTACTCAATTATCTCCCCTGAATGCTCTTCTTCAGTAGGTATAAGCCGAAGACTGGTTCACTACATATAGTGACAGTCTTTACCAAACACAATTTAGGTGAACATAACCCGTCTTAAATATATTGCCGAATCTCAGATTTCTGTCGAATTTATTTGCTTTTATCTTTTTGATATCTTATTGTTATTATTATCCTGACAAATCACAAACGCTTGTTAAAAAATAATTTGTTTTAAACATTATAGTTGGCATCTCTATTCTTCCAGTATTCTTGCGGTATTTCAATAACGACACCCTACTGTTTATTTGTCAGAATTTGTGACGCATTTTCCAATCACTCTCAGAAAGAAGTTTTACGTGTGATCACGAGCAATATTCTGATAAGTTGTCGTTGTTATCCACCAGAAACACATTTATTCACAAAATTTAAAGATATTCCGATCTAACTTTTTAGTCTTTTAGCTTTAATTTTTATTTGTATTTACACCTCGTCTGCTCGCACATTACCGATATCCCGAAAGGTTACATATCACCAGGGTTTTTTTTTAGAAAAAGGGGAAGACGCTGGACGCTGGGTAAAAGGGGAAAATCGAGCGCGAAAAAGACATATTTGGGGAAAAAATAAAAACTGTTCATTTCAATGTCTATAACTCGCCTACAGACTTCAGGATTTTTTTTAGAAAAAGAGACATGTCTCTGACCTTTTTGTTCTTAAACACATGAACAAGTATGATATTAAAGTCAAAGTCCTAAATAAAGTTGCAGGGGTTGATCTAATAATGTGAATTTTTTTCAACTGGGGCCGGGCAACGATTTCAATATTGTGATTTCAATTTCATGATGAATGGGTTGACGATCTTGATCTGCTACACAGCGATTTTCCTCCTTCTTTATAAAGTACCGGTAAACGGTACTTTCCCAATCAAACGAAAATTCCCAAATTCCCAAAACGGTACTTTCCCAATCGAGCGAAAATTCCCAAATTCCCAATCGGCATCTGGAAAAATCCCAATCAGCGTCCGAATTTTTTCTCAAAACGATAGAAAGTTTCGTAAAAAAACCAACTTTCGGCGAGCGAACAAAGAAAATCGTATAGTTGTGTGTAACCACGCGCTCGATTAATTTCGGGTTTTATTATTCAGCGCATTCAATCAATAGAGTTGTTACTGTTTCCGGTTCTTTTGCCAGGCAGCCAGCGTACTGTTTTACGTCGGTTTGTAACCTTATCGTAGTTTGAAATGAGTCATAATAGCAAATATTATGCCAAAAAACCAATCGGAACCATCTATCACAGGACACATTGACAGCAATAATGATGCTGTGCAGGGAGGGATGCAAGCAACTGAGTGATGATCAAACATCAAAGATTGTTGAAATTTTCACAAAAATGAAAGAGAGAGACATTGCTTTAAAAGAGATTAAAACAACTAGTAATTGATTTGGTGTGTTCTTTATAATATTTTGTTATTTATATAAACTTTATAACTTAATGGTCATTAAGGCATGCCTGCAAATGATTATTTAAATGGGTATGTTCAATTAAGTATGAACTGTATGATGTATTCAATAAGACCCAAACTTCACGATGCGATTTTCCCAATTTCAGGATTTCACGACTCGATTTTTCCCAATTTTGAGGTTTTCACGACTCAATTTTTCCCAATCGGACCGGTACGGGTACTTTTCCCAATTGGACAAGGAAAATCGCTGCTACAGTATTGGAAGGGAAAGGTGCGGCAGCTGCCGATTGTCTACTTTCACTTTCACAATAATCCGACAGTATTAATCGATGTTGATTACATGTACCTCCGAATCCTGCTGGGTTTCAACGGTTTTTGATGATTCATTCTTAAAAAATGCGTCAACGCAATTAATATTTTCCGAGTCCGAACGTTTTATTTTGTTCGAGTATGAACGCCAATTGTGAGACTTTTTTTCTGTTTTAACGTTTATACCCATCTTGGCTTTCACATAACCCGGATGAAAACTCGACTGGTTTCCGGTAATTAATTGACGAATCACCCTTCTCGCGCAAGACCGGAATCCAGTAAAATAGTCACATGATTTATACGATTAGTTGACCGGTTTCCATGACGTAATTTAAGAGCTATATATAGAATCACTGGGATTCCCAGATTTGAGTGTTCGTCGGGAGAGAGAGAGAGATTGAGATCGTTGTACATGGTACAAATAGGATAAGTGTCGACTTCCCAAAAGAAAGAAAAAAACATTTCTTTGAGGGTAAAATATTATATTTTGGTGAAAAATTATATTTTTGGAGGGGAAATGGTAGTTTTAGGGGAAAAATTCTGGTAGGGGAAGACGCCGATTATCGGCGTCACTTTCTTAGTAAAAAAAAACCCTGATCACTATAATTAATTAAGGCCTAAAACCACAAAATTTGATATCGTTGGATTTTCGTACCACAATCTTGCGTAAAAAAATCTTCCAGATTTGAAATCAACAAAAACCTAAACATTTATAAATTGTCTGCATTATTGATCAAATTTTAAGATATTTGTTGGTTTTCCGTTTTTAGAAGCTGTTCTGCCAACGCCTTAACCGTTCAGGGCCCTCAATCTATCAAATCTGACGCGGAATTTCGGCGGCAGTCCCCCACCTGAAAAGTATACTTTTTCCCCCTTTTTGGGGGAAAAATTCCCCCTAAAAAAAAAATTTTTTTTTTTTTTTTTTAATAGAAAGATGTGTCTCATGATTATTATATCTCAATTCTATTTCAATTTAATCTTTTCAAACATACTAAATTATGAAAAATGCAATGAATATAGTGCAAACATGTACAAATGAAATAATAAGAGAGTAACTAAAAAAATCCCTCAAAAAGGGAAACGCCGCGAAAATTCCCTCTCCTAAGGGCTGCGGACCCCTTCCCCCAAAGTAGTGTGAGGACCCTGCCGTTCTATGGCCCTGATTTTCCTTTTCTTCTTTCTGAATTTTTTTTATTGCACTGAAACAACGTTCTGGATCGGAGTTTGAGTGAGGGATTGACAGCGCAGATTGTTACTTGTCAATTGTAGCTTAATTTGAGTAGGGTCAAACTGTCATGCATAGCACCTCGTTGTTTTTATTACAATTACACCTAATTACACTAGACAGGATGGGTATCACTTATTGGACTGTTTGTTGCGATTTTTGTATATTGCACATTTGGATTATCCCGCTATTTTGGAACTAAACATTGAATGTAAAAGACTCATTAATGACGTAGAGTTAATTTTACAAAACAATTGTTTTGAAAACCGTTTCAAACAAAGACAAAAACAAACACATTTTCAACATTTATTTCATTATAATACAACTATTGATAGCAATAAGCGACCACTATCTTGAAGACCACCATGGTGTGAATGCCTGATAAAATCAATAATTAGCCGATAAATCGCTGATAAGGTGTCATAAACAACACTGGTACACACGAGAAGTAGAATCGGATTGTAAATTGGGGGCAATAAAGGGATTAGCGGTGGTAAGTGTAAACGAAACAGAGCTTGAATAGCAAATTGTATTGGGAACCTATAGACCTTACATCGTTTTTTACGAATGTCGGGACAAATCGTCTCATATCGGGATGCCGGGACAAAGGACCCCAGTGTTTTTTTTATGGCAATTTCGGGGCCGATATTCGGCCCCATTCCCCTAAAAAAATAGTATATATTTTTCCCCTATTTTGTAGAAAAAATCCCCTCCAGAATTAAAAAAAAAAAAAAATGTTTTTTAGAAAGAACTGTTTTATGATACATTGGCTCATATTTATTTCATAAACAACTAACAAAGTATATAAATATAATATTAATATGATTTTGAATTATCATAAAGAGTTAAATAAATAAGTTGTTCCCAAATCAGTGGTCACTTTTCACATGAATTTCATATATTCCCGAAATGGCCAGGGAAAGGCCTGATGTATCTATATTGTGTCGACATTTGTTGATAAAAACATTCCAATTTGCTCCATTTTATTGATAAAAAATGCTCAAATTTGCCATTATATCCATTAAAACAAATTCCAATTAGACTGAAATTGGCTAGGAAAACTGAGACTGTGCATGACGGCTGAACTGTCTGAAACTAATGTTGAAACAATCATTGACACTGGGCCCAAAAGCGGGACTGTCCCGCCGAGATCGGGACGTCTGGCATGTATGATCTCCACACAATACCACATACCTTTTTATATATGTACTGTGTTATGTGTTATTTGAATGTTTAAATAAAAAAATATGGATGATATAACATGATGCATTCTAATATTCGCATTCAAATTGTAACTATAGAGTTAAGTGTATGCAGTTTAGACTGTGATTTTAGAATTGCTACAAAATGGCTAGTTTTTTAGTGGCGACAAAATTCAAACTATTCAACAATAGTTTGCGAAAGAAAATTAGAAACCTGCAAGATACCTGTATTTATTAAATATTTTAATTGCGAAACAAGTATGTTGTTATGCTGTTACACATAATTATACATTGATAATAAATGAGAAGACAATTATTGGTGTTAACGTTTCCCAACAGTAGAAATCATTCTTCTGATGAAGTCAGTGATATACAGACAAAAGCTCCAGGTATGGCTTTCAATACGTAGTGTGTGTTATTTGACAGTCTAAAACTTATTGGATTAAAAAAATCCTGTCAAATTTGTCAATAAATATTGATTTGACACATCACATGATTTTGATTATGTTAAATCAGTGTACTGTATGCTAAATCCAGGGCCCTCACACTACTTTGGGGGAAGGGGTCCGCAGCCCTTAGGAGGGGGAATTTTCGCGGTGTTTCCCTTTTTTGGGGATTTTTTTCATTAATCTCTCATTATTACATTTGTACATGGTTGCACTATATTCATTGCATTTTTCATAATAAAGTATGTTTGAAAGATTACATTGAAATAGAATTGAGATATAATAAGCATGAGACACATCTTTCTATTAAAAAAAAAAAAAAAAAAAAAATATTTTTTTTTTTTTTTTTTTAGGGGGAATTTTTCCCCCAAAAAGGGGAAAAAAGTATACTTTTCAGGTGGGGGACTGCCACCGATATTCGGCGGCAGATTTGATAGATTGAGGGCCCTGAAATCCAACTGCTTTACTTTAGCAAGCTGTCAAGTTGAATTGAGACATTTGATGAAACAAACTGTTTCCTGGGTAGGACCAGTACTTAGTGTCTACAGTATATGACGTACCATGACGTCGAAAGTCTACAAGACCTACTAGGTAGAACGAGTAATGTACTTCCACGTACAATTTTCCCCGACCCTTGAGTGTTAGCCAATCAGAAGACACCTTACGTCTGTTGCTTTTAGAGATATTTGACAGTGAACATTATTATTATTATTTATACCGAATTATGCGACTATCGACCGCTAACTCATAGATATTGTGCGTATTTATTAAACATTATTATTATTATAATATATACCAAATACGCACAATATGAGTTAGTGGTCGATAGTCGCATAATTTGGTATAAATTACCCACTTAAGGGATCAATACAGAGACCTCCCAGTGACTAAGCCGGTTAGCAGACACTCCATCCACTATACCACAGACACCAAACCAGCTATAAATTCCTGTGGCTAGAACACAAAAAAATAAGATGCTAGATCTTTAAGCTTGGAACATGTAACTCGTTTTTAATTTAAGATTGATTTTTTGGATTGCATTACTTAATTATTGCAACAATTATAATAATTAGAAAACAAAAAAATATAATATGCTAGATCTTTAAGCTTGGAACATGTAACTCGTTTTAAGATTGATTTTTTGGATGCATTACTTAATTATTGCAACAATTATAATAATTAATATTGACCTTATCGCAACGTCCTGGCACTTGCGTCAGTTAGAGTTACATGCCCCTTGACGACGGTGAAAACAAAAGCGCTGTCGCCATTTTATTTGCATTGAAATAGTTAACACTGCTCGCAATTTTCTTAAGTTAAAGCACATCTTCGCGACCATTTTTTAGTATAAAAATACCCAGAAATAGAAATTCTTTCATAATAAATTTAATTTAATGAACGAACACAAATAAGGATGAAAACAAACAACCAATAAATTTTAAATATATGCAACATATAGTATAGCTGATTTGAACCTCTATATTTGTTACCTTATTACGTATTAAATAAATTCTCATGATAAATGTTATTGGTTTTATTTAATTTCACACCAATTTCAACACTTTGTTTCCGAATGTTAGGCATTTGAATGCCCCTTTCTTCATCACAAACCGATTATCTCGTTATGATCGGATACTGTCCAGACAAAGTAAACACGGTGTCATAAAGCCAGCTGGGGACCTATACTTGGGGCTCTGCATAAACCACATGTGGTCATTAAACATAATTTATGATACCTCTATGTCATCTCTTATTATACTGAGCAGTCATTTAAGCCAAATTTATAATGCCGAAATAATTGAATATACAGTTGCTTTATAAAACACGTTGACACCTTAAGTAAACATTTTATTAAATTAAATGCAATATTTTTCATTTGATTCTTTGCATCAGTCTTAAAATCGTGGAAGCTTTTGTATTCTGGTGTTTAATTGCCCCTTTGTTTTGCATAATCCGATTATCGCGTTTTGATCAAATATTGTCCAAACTTAACTGACAAGGTGTCATAAACCACACTGGGTGGTCCAGACATTTAACACGATAGATGCCACCATGTCTCCTCTTTCTGGTAGTATTAAACAGTCATTTGGATGAATAATTAACGCCGATGTACTTAACAGTTGCTTAAATTAGATATGTGACATATGGTCAAATATAAAATCATGTCCAATTTGAAATTTACACCCTAAAGATACAAGCCCGATTAATTTATTAAAGTATTTAATAATTATAAAATTTACGTAAAAAAAGTAATGTATTTAGCGTGTATCAGTTAATTAAAAAGACATCATTCCGTATTAAGATTTAATGTTACGACAATAAACGATCGACATCATAAAAAAGAAATTACGTTTGACAGCAACGGGGGTAAATAATGTTTGAAAAACAAATATTTATACAGATATATGTGTGTTAATTTTAATATTTGTCACTCGTACTCATTACAATGAACACAACTAGGGCTTTCAGTAAGTCATGTACCAGATGTCCCTACGTATTTTACAGCTTCACATTAGCATGATAAATTGACATAGTAGAAATATAATTATAATGTTCGAAGATGAATGAACCCTGAAAAGAACGACAATACTCATTACATCAACATCTACAAGGATACTCCCATTATTACAGAATAAACGAATTTACCCGGTGTCTCAGTGAGAAAGTTAATCATGAATGTCGCCGTACTCGATCGTCGCCCACTTGGTCGGGTCATTTTTCCAACATCCAGCTTGCAATTTGTACGGACATTCATTAAGTGCAATTAGTTTTATTTTCTGATCATATCGGGCTTTCGAAGTGCAATCTAACCCTTCATAATAGTCAAAAGACATTTTAAACACCAATTACACGACATTTAATTACCAATAGGAATGCAATTGACGAAATATCAGCAGAGGTGCTCAATCAGCGTAGTAAATCGACCGTATCTAGGGCATTGTTTTCACCGTCGCTAAGGGACTGCCCCTTTTGTGACGTCATCGCGATAAGGTCAAATCTGAACACAATCATGTCCATATATTTATTAAAAATACATGGTTATCAAAAAAACTTAAAAAGCTTTTGCCCGTAAATTAGGTAGCACCTATAATCATATTACTTACGTTACGTTGAAACGAGACGTTCTTCTAGATTTCTTGGCGTACCCCCTTTCTAATCTGCAGTCCAGCAAGAAGCGAGACTCTGGTCCCGCGCAACGATCTTCAGGAACTCTCTTCTCCTGCCTCGGCTAACTTCCACCAATCATGCTTGCTGCGGCCAGTTCCATCGCAAGCGACTGGTGCCCGGCACAACATATCTCACGCATGTCTATAAACCCGAATATAATTAACGTAATACATGGTTACACACATGATACCTGTCATTATCGACATCAAATTACGTGTCTTTTGAGGAGAAATGGTCCAAACAATACAAACTTATCACGGTTTGGGCAGGGCGGAAGTTGAGAAATGACAAAAGCGTTCAGCTAGATTCATTACTTCTAATTATCGGGACTTTGAACCAGGATCCATGACTAAAATTTTAAAAGAATTAGATTTACAACCTTTGAAAGAAAGAAGAAAACAAAATAGACTAATATTACTATGTAAAGGACTTAATTCACGTGCAAATTTACCATTGGATCAACTACATCGACCTATTCGTTTTATCAAAAACATGCATAATGAACATTTTAACAGAATTTCGACAAGGACAAACGTACTGAAGTTCAGTTTCATCCCAATCACAATATGTGACTGGAACTCTCTTCCTCCGGACTTGATTCGCAAATATAAAACAGCTACTAACGATCCTGTTTCTGTGTTTATAAACCAAATTAGAGGGGGGCTCGAAAACTAAGTTTGTTTCACAGCTACTTGACGCACGCGCGGTGAGTAAACGTTTTTCAATGTTTCACCATAACACATCAAGATCAAGATCAAGATCAAGACAATGTGAACAACAATCGTGAACAAAGCAAAAGCAAAGGTTGCGCTAATTGTGTTCACCCTAGTTTCTGATGAATTAAGTCTTAAACCAGCATTTGAAATTGTAAAGTGTATAGCAGTGTATTTAGAATAAGGACTCATTCTTCTGACTGTGTTATCATTTCAATAGGACAAGTTGTATTTTCCATTATCAAGTTCAATAATATCGGGCTAAGTTTGCATTTTTAAGAAGTTGTAATTAAAATAAATTTACAAATTGGGGTTTATAAAACTTTTACTATTTTACTAAGTGCATCAATTCAAATATGTATTGAACATATGTCCTACATATTCGAAAATAAGATAAGGGTTATATATACATATATGTTATATATATTCGAGGATATAAGTCTAGATTATTTAATATATACATAGCAAATAGTGCTTACATATACACACACAATTATGAAGTACATTGAAAAATCGAATAAACAAACAAACAAGAAGTAGCACAAAAATGAGTATGATTATAATAAAACACAAACACGTACATATAACAAATTAATAATATATATTTCCCTTTTACTGATCTTGTTAAGTGAAAGCGAAATAATATGCTCGATCGAGGGATACCAAGAATAGTTAACTCTGAATTGGTCGTTGTCGGCTCATGTATAATTTTAAAGTTACGACGGGTACCCTGAAGTATACCCAAGCTACGGAACATACGCTCAAAGGCACCCGAAAATACTCATAGGTACTTTGCATTATACAGTTTCTGTATCCCGGGTACTTTGTAGTATACTTTAGAGTACCCCGGGTACTATGAAGTAATACCGCAGCCGACAATCACCAATCGAGCGTAATTAACTATTGCAACGTAATAATTAACTTAACCTGGTTTAAAAAAATCCCATCACTAGTACTTCGATAAATTGTATATATAACGGTCTAAACTTAAAGAAGTCATCATCAGTCCATTAGGCAGAGTAGGTAACTGCCAATGGGTCCGCGACTTTGAGAGACTCCATGAGACAGTGACAAAATATTGTTTTTACATACTTACTAAGCCTAATCTAATGACTTGACAAAACCAATTATTGTGTATATTAATGTAATGTTTCTTATGCAGGCTTTTCATTGCCTTACCAAAAAGAACAATAATTGTAGTAGGCACAAGGCCGACTAGGGGCCTTGGGCGTGAGCCCCAACAGTTTCACTGCCTATGGGTCTCCACGGTGCTTAATCCGGCACCTGTTCCCAAGATTGCATTGATTGAACCATTCATATTCATATCATATATTTTACATAACATATTGCCTGTCAATTGTCTCATCACATAACAAAGCAAGCGCATCGATGTTTATACATAAACATCCAAATTGTATTATTCACAATTTTTATTTATGGATCTTTCTTTTCAACAGCTTTCATTACAAAACCACTCATGTTTGCTGTTGCATTACCACAAATGGTACTTATTAAAGCGTGTTAATTTTCATGCAAACTGAGAGAAAGTATCTTGGAACGTTACAGGACAACGTTAATTATACTCACAACTTACTTATTTCTTGTTAAAGCCACACACCTTGAAATGAAATACATGTTAATCAAAACATATAGTTGCAATCTGAAAGTGTACAAAATTGTCATTAAATCTAAAGCCTAGTTAGCAAGGAATTTATTATTTTTTAAAATTTTAAAACCAAAAGTAGAATTTTTATTCGTATACGTCCATTTCGACAAACGCGATTATTTTTAAGTTTTAAAGCGCAAAAAGACGGATTTTTCCTTGTTACCACCAGATATATTCTAATAGGCACAGAAAACATTAGATCTATAGCCAAGTTAGCAAGTAAATTATTATTTTTCAAACGGTACCGCTTTTAAAACCGAAAGTAGGATTTCTAGACGTATACGTCCATTTCAACAAACGCGATTATTTTTAAGTTTTAAAGCGCAAAAAAGACGGATTTCTACACTGTAACCACCAGATATATTCTGATTGACATAGATAAAATATGTTTCTTATTTATAGTTAAATTTACTTTAATTTCAAGGTGTGTGGCTTTAATGTCAATTTCGACCGACGAAGGGTCATCACTATAGCGATATCACAACGATAAACTCTTGTTAAAATGTCTATGTTACTCATTTGGCATCTATAAAAGCACTAAAGGATTATGTTGACCATGTTAAATGTCCATTTTATATTACGAGTCCGAATTTTAGACCTACATAAAACATGTATTCAGTTGTTTCCCAATTACACATGATTGCTTTGTTATATAAATTGTACCACCTGATTTGTGTATGGTCAATTTAGTAAGAAAAATCATTTAAACGATTTTTGGTTAAAAAAATGAAATGGCTAGATCCAAAATTATAGATAGGTATTTGGGGGAAAAACTGTTGAAATATATACGGTTATTATAATAAAAATTGTTAATGACATTGTTGACATAAGTCGAACATATGCCACTATACAATGGTATCACGACCGGTGGATGTAATGATAAACAGACAATGCAAAAATTGTCTATATGAATGCAAGTTTCACTTTACTGAATTGTTTGTTTAACTTTATCATCTCCTTAAATCGTGATGCAATGTTTTATCAATTGATCTTATTCAAGCTTTGTGCACTTGTAACACCAGAATAGTTTCACAAATATACAAACTCTCGAAGGTTATGTTAGTTGCGATCGATTGGTCGTTACGGCTCAGGTACTATTTAAAAGTACCCCGGATAGTCTTAAGTATACTTCAATGTTGTTATGGTCATGAACAACTCAATGATTTCCTTAAACAAGCTAATACTTCCCACAACTCTATTGAATTTGCCAGTGAAGTATCGAATGAAAAACAGGTATTTCTTGATACTGTCTCACGTATTTAAGGGGAACACATTGTGACTGACTTTTATTCTAAACCAACGGATAGTAATAAATACATTCTTCTATCCAGCTGCAAGCCACGGCATTAATGCAGAAATATTCCTTTAAGTTTAGCAGTCCGTATTAGACGCATATGCACCCAGAAAAGTGCCTTTGAATTGAGAACACAAGAGCTAGCTCAATACCTTCGCAGGCGGGAATACGACGATGATAGTGTTTGCCAGGCTATAGCTAAAGCGAGCGCACTACAAAGGGACGAATTGCTTACAAACAAAAAAAGGTCACACATTCAAGATTTCCAATTGTAGTAACCTGCCATCCGGAGTTGGCCAACATTACTGCAATTATTGAAAACCACAGGTCCAAAATCATGACATCGACAAAACTACAAACATGATTCCCTGAAAAGCCTGTTATAGCCTACCGAAGATCAAAATCTCTATGGGACATACTTATGCGTGCAAAAGTAACACCCGAAACTGTGGAAAATGCCCCAGCTGAGTCAGTCCCACGCAACACTGCTCGTTGTTAAACATACAATATTATGCAACCAACACAGACATTCAAGAGTATATCAGGCGCCATTATGTCCATCAAGGGTACCAACAACTGCAAAACAGCAAATGCAGTATACCTCATGACGTGTAATTTGTGCAACAAACAATATGTTGGTGAGACAAAAATGACTTTGAGCAACCGCATAAACTTGCATAGGTCTGATTGGAAAACACGTAAATGAATTATTTAACAGATCCTCGTTGCAGCACATTTAAAGTCTCTATAACGCTCAAAATCAACGAAAATTTCGTTAAGTATTTCGAAAAATAAAGTTAACACCTTATTAATCAGTGTTCCTTATAGCAATAGCCAAAATTTCAACGCTAGATGTGGTATGATTACATAGATTTTTGTAGATACAAAAAGCTCGTTTTTATTTATTTGTGGCCACAATTAATTCTATTTTAATTTCCCGCGAATATATCTATTCATACGACACACGAACACCATGTTAGTGTTCATGTGTCGTATGAATAGAAATGCAAACAATAATAAAAACGAGCATTTTGTATCCACAAACATCCATTTTACCAGACCACATCTGGCGTTGAAATTTCGGCAATTGCCATAAGGAACACTGATTTTTTATTGGTTAAGTTTATTTTACGAACAATTGTACGAAATTTTCGTTGATTTTGAGAAGTAATGTTACTTTAAGCGAACCTGATAACACGTTTGATAATTTCGTCCTGTGCTGTATTTAAGCTTATGAAAAATGGTCAACTGGATACGGCGACTCAATACTCTTCAGCCCCGTGGCATAAATAAAAACGACACATACAAATAAAACAACTTAATGCAAAACCTCACTTCCATTTTAACAATTTTAATGTTAGATCGATATAATAAACATTTGAAGCGACATTTTATAACACACAATTTTAATAAGTGAAAGTAAATACTCACAAAACAAAACATACATATGACACAATACTGAATGCAAAATGCTCACTGCAAAGTTAAATATGTTATTATTAAATCGATAGAATGAATATCACGGGCGTTAGTCTATAACACAATTTTAATATGCGTTAATAAATAAATACAAAAATATAAAACGACACATAACTCAAAAAATAAGACTGAATGCAAAAAGTTAACTTCAATGTTCACAATTTTATACGATATCATGAACATCGCGGGCGCCAGTCGAAAGCACATAGTTCAACTCAGCGGAACGAGGTTTCCTGTGGCTGCGCGATTTTACAACACAATGCTGCGACTGTGCATTCGCACTGATGAATCTTAAACTCATGTCTGTATATACGCATGAAGAAGATGGAGAGTAAGTTGGTTCCTTTTTCCTAGTTCCTTAATTATTCCTTATTCGAATAAGGAATCAGAAACTGTTCCTTATTCCCTATTTAAGCTTAACATATTTGATATAGGGTTTTTAAAGAAAAATAATACATATAATTCTTAAGTTAATCAAAACAAAACAACTCGAATACATTTACTTTATGTATTACGTTGCATGTTCATGTTTCTTCCTCGCGCCTGCATAAGATTTCTTGTTAAAACCGAACCGATATGTTCTAATCCGAATACCAACTTCACATCCACAAAATCTAAAGCATATAACATTATTTTATATGTATATTTTACACTGTTTGAACATTTTTTTCCTCATATATATATATATATATATATATATATATATATATATATATATATATATGACAGTGGGTATCAATTATTTATGTCTGTGTATTAAGATTAAATTCTTACATTAGACATGCTTGCAATTTAATGATGAACTTGATGTTGACTATGCCAATGACATATGTTTTTAATGACTTTGTGACGGTAACTCTTAAATACATGTATATAATTATATACAGAGGATGCAGGTGTCTACTTTTTAACCGATAACGCTTTTAGCTATCACATTTCATTGAACATTCATATCATTACCTTGGGATGGTGAACATTAAATGCTTCAATATGGTTCATTCTTTCTTTTCATTTGGACATTTAAAGATATTATACAAAAATCTTCACAATTTCGAAGGTATTTAATGATTGTGTGAATATTAAAAAAATCTTCGCAATAAATAGCTGGTTTTATGTGAGCTCGACCTGAGAATGCTAATATTACAAAATACAATATTAATGGGAAAATCACCATGCTCCATAAAACATCAGGATAGATCATTTTGTAAAGTATTTCAGTACATTCTGTCCTTTTAACATACTTCCTAGAGGATATGCTAGCTTTAGGGAGCTTTAGGGAAAAGACACTAATATATGGGTACTAACAAAGCTGTCTTATTTAAAATCCTTTCCAAATCACATAGGAAATCAACCTTTACTATTTTAATATAACTGATCTCAGTAAAAAATATCGATCAGTGGCGTCTGTACCTATGGATTATATGGGTTATCCAAAGTTGTGGATTACAAATATGTTTCTGAGGATATCAATTGTCTCAGTGGGAGCATTAACTTTATTCAGTTCTCCAGCCATACCTAAATGGAAGGGCACAGGTCGCTGCCCAAATCTAATGGTCCTACTGCCCCATTTGACCCACAACATGCCCTTTTATTGAACAGATAACATTTTATACAAAAACTGAATAACTTAATTGCAAATAAATTATTTGAATTCTAAAGAAACACGTTTTATCAATTATAGAAACACTGTTTTCAAAAGCGTATGCTTTAAAATTAATATAAATCTTAATAGGGCGCATGATTGAACGAGCACATTAATTAAAGTAAAGCTGACAGGCTCAACTATGAATATACTTCTTATTTTTTACAGTGTGAAGAAAATAAACAAATATTAACAAATTTAACCATTTTCAGTGAAATTATATATTTGGATTTAATGTAAAACTGTGTAATATAACAAAATGTGAAGGTTCAACATGAACAAAGCGCGGGATAAGAAAAGAAAAGACAGAAATAGTAGTGGCAATGAATCAAACAGCAGACAAGTACATAAACAAAGAGGCCCGTCTGGGGACACCAATTGTGTTAATTTATCAATAAGTGATGTATTAAATTGAACGAACACAGTGCTTTACGGTGAGAATTTTAGTGTATTCGCTAGTGTATCTGAAAGTCCATTAATGGCTGAAAATAGTGTAGAGCCGACAATCCGGGACCTTATGACCCTTTTACAGAATGTCAGTGGTCGGTTAGAGGCTATGGAAAAAAAGATGGGCGTGATTGAGAATATTGAGAAGAGAATGGGTGCTATAGAACAGGATATGTGCAAGCTTTGGGTGGCAATTGAGGATACAGTGAAAAAAGTGGACGAGCGCGTGACGCGCATCGAGGACAAGGTAGATGGTGCCGACATCCATGCGGCGCAGCTTTCGGAGAGGGTTCAGGAATTGGAGAAGGAAAGAAATACCCTGCGTGACAACGTGTCATACCTACAATCGCAGCCCATGCGAAATAACCTCATTTTCGTCGGGGTAACCGAGGACAACTCGACCGGAAACGAAGCGCCGGAAGTGACCGAAGTAAAACTCCGCCAGCACCTAAAAGACGCCTTCAAGATCGCGGGTGAACTAGTTAACTCAATTAAATTTGAGAGGGTGCATCGCTCACCCGGGCACCGATATCAGGCAAAGTAAGGAATATCGTTGCCAAATTTACTTTTTACAAAGATAGAGAAATGGTGCGTAAAATATGGAAGGAATTAGATGGGAGTGTGTATAGGGCTTTTGAACAATTCCCACAAGACGTCATCGAAAAGAGACCTTAGTTAGTCCCCCAGATGAAAGAGGCGAGACGGCAGGGAAAACGGGCTTATCTGGCATATAAAACCCTCTACCTCGACGGAACCGCGGTCAGAGCGTAGGGGCACGATGGCAATGAGGTTTTCATATTATCGTGGAACGTGCATCGTTTGACTGATGTTAAAAAGACTAGTTCCGAGTTTATTTTTATTTTAAGTGCATTCGATATTTGTTTTTTGTTTGAATCATGGACATATGTATCTAGTGATATTACTGTTAAGGGCTATCAATATTTTGTTTTTTTTTAGAAAATTTAAACAAAGGAACGCCCGAAGAGATAGCGGTGGTATTGTTATTTATGTAAACGATCATTTTAAAAATGGAATTGAAATTGTACGTGACCATTACGACACTATTATTTGGTTGAAATTGAATCATGAATTTTTTAACACGGCCAGTGATGTGTACGTATGTGGAAGCAATATATATGGTGAGGACTCACCAGTCTATAATACAATTAATGTGGATCATTTTGATATGTAAGAAAGTGATATTACATATTTTTCTGAATTAGGCTGTATTTTATCACTGGGGATTTCAATAGTCGAACCAGTAACAAACATGATTTTATTTTACATGACACAAATAATTCAGAACACGATGATGTAGATTATTCACCAGACCAAGCCTTTGTTAGGGCCTCAATAGATAAAACACTCAATGGCCATGGTATTAAATTACTTGATCTTTGCAAGTCCACTACACTACGTATTATCAATGGTAGAATAGGTGATAGTTGTAAAAATACATTTTTCTCGAAAAACGGTTCTTCTGTAATTGATTATCGATTGACAAAAGAAAGCAATTTTCCATTGTTATCAAGCTTAACTGTATGTGATGATTTTAACGAATGGAGCGATCACGCACCGTTGCAGTTTTCATTGTATTGCAATAATTATTCACCTAGTCACCTAGTTACTTGTACTGATGTTAAATATCAATGGGACAATTCATTTAAAGATGAATTTTGTTCATGAATTATTTCACGACTTCCCGTATTTAATGATATTGTTGAAAATATTGATTGTTCAAGTGAACTGCCAATTAACGAAGCTGTGGAAAAAATTACTAACATAATCCGTATCGTTGCGGACCCGTTGTTTTCAAAATTTCGTTTTTACAGCAATAAACCCACGTTTCATTCTGACAGTTGTATAAAACACGCTGATTGGTTCGATAACGAGTGCGTAATAGCACGAAAGCAATACAATGACGCTTTGAGATGTTTTAACTTGATAAGGTCTGATTCAAATAGATTAACTTTGTGTGAAAAGAAACGACATTATAAACAATTAATTAACAAAAAGAAAAAGAATGCATACAAACAAAAAAATGTTAGAAATTGAAAGTTTAAAAAGTAAAAAGACGAAACAATTTTGGAAATATTTTAAGCCTAAAAACAAAATAAATAGCAATAACATTTCAGTAAATGCATTCAAGGATTATTTTGGAAATTTTAGTAACTCCATTTCTAATAATAATAATGAAGAAGCTGAGGATTTATGTTCAAACAAGGATTTTAACGATGAAAATTCTACTTTTCCAGAACTAGATCGACCGATAATTGTGGATGAAGTTAAGAATGCAATTAAATGCTTAAACGTAATAAAGCGGCTGGTAATGATTTTATTTTAAACGAATATTTTGTTGAAAGTATGGATATTTTATCCAACCATTTGTGTGATGTGTTTAATAGCATTTTAGTGTCCGGCTTTTTCACGACCAGTGGACGGAAGGCATTATCATCCCTTTGCATTAAAAAGGTTCTGTCGACGATGTCAGTTATTATAGAGGGATAACACTTGTTAGTTGTTTTGCTAAGTTGTTTACAACCATTTTAAACAAACATATTGAATTGTTCTGTGAGGATAATGCTAAAATTTCGGATGCACACTTTGGATTTCGAAAAGGATGTTCAACTGTTGATGCCATTTATATATTGATGTCTGTTGTGCAACATGTTTTATATGAAAATAAACGTTTGTATGTTGTTTACGTCGATTAACTTAAATGTTTTGATAGTATTTATCGTAATGCGTTATGGTTAAAAATGTACAAATCTGGTATAAAAGGTAAATTATTAAGAATAATTAAGAATATGTATGAAACGGTTAAATCTTGTGTTAAGTCGTGTACATCATACTCTGAATACTTTAGTTTTGCTGTCGGTCTAAGACAAGGAGAGGTACTGTCCCCGATTCTTTTTTCTCTGTTTGTAGAAGATTTGGAACTTTTTTACAAGATAGCAACCTGTCTGGCTTAAATATAGACGACATAACCTTAATTTTATTGTTATTTGCAGATGACATGGTCATTTTAGGCAAATCGCCAGAAGAATTACAGAACCATCTAGATAAACTTTACCAGTATTGTAATTCATGGGGGCTCAATGTGAATACTTCAAAAACAAAAATAATGGTGTTTCGCAAAAGGGGTAAAATTAGAGATAATGAAAAATGGACATATAATGGACAAAATATAGAAATCGTCGATAATTTAAATTATCTCGGCACTGTTATTAACTTCACTGGCAGTTTCACTTTAAATCAAGAACATTTGGTTGGAAAAGCTCTTAAGGCGATGCATATTTTTCTCTATAAATTCTAGCAGTATGAACTTAAGCCAAAATTATTTTGTCAGTTGTTTGATTCTTTTGTTAGGTCTATTTGTTGCTATGCCTCTGAAATATGGGGTTTAAATCAAAAGAAATCGAACGCATCCATTTAAAATTTTGCAACAGATTGTTGAATGTAAATATAAATACATGTAATGCTGTAGTATATGGTGAGTTAGGCAGATATCCGTTGTATGTGAAAAGATATGTACGAATTGTTAAACATTGGTTAAAAATTGTTAACAGTAAAAATATTATTATACAAACTGTATATATCCAAGCATTGAATGATTGTATTAAAGGATGCACAAATTGGGTTGCAAATGTTAAACAATTGTTAAATGAATACAGATTTCCCAATGTGTTTGAAACTGCAAATATAACTAATAGTAGTTCTTTTGTATGTGAATTTAAATGCAGACAGACTTATTGACACCGCTAAGCATTAATGGTTTTGGAAATATGAATAGAAATTCTGTTCTAGATATGTATAGAATTTTTAAAACCTCTCTTGAATATGAGTACTACTTGGATTTATTGCCTAAAAATCTACGTGTATGCTTCGGCCCACCCGTTGAGAATTCAGACCGAAAGGTACTGACGCAACAATATCCCTCGTGAGGAACGGTATTGTCTTTGTTGTAATCAACGGGACATAGAGGATGAATTCCATTTTATGTTTGTGCATGCTTTCGTTTACTACGTCAAAAATACATTAAACGTATTTATTACATGAACCCATCTGATGTTAAGTTTCATAATTTATTGACATCAACATATAAATTTGAAATTATAAATGTATGTAAATATGTTAAAGAAGCCTTAATTATACGAAATTCTATTATAAATACCACTAATTGACTTAATAGTTTTTCTTCTTATAAAGTTCCCATAAATATCTGTCACTTTTTTACATTGATATTATGTGAAATAATTGTTCGTCTGTTTTTTTTATTTTCTGCAAAAACTATACCATATATACCATACCCAAATCAAACGTTATAGTTTATCCTTACTGCCTTTAAAATAAGTATGTTTCTTCATTTCAAAATTGTTTTTTTTTTCTCTGTTCATATTTTGTTTTGAAATTTCACTGAATTTTCACATTGAATTTATAATATATATATAATATTGTATCATTGATTTTGTCAAAATTATTATATTTTGACACGTGACATTATTTTATTTATAAATATATGCATTAAAGACGATGTACATATATATAAGTCTGAATAAACTGTCTGTTCTGTTCTGTTCTGTTCTTATTAGGGCGCATATGGAACGAGCACACGAATTAAAGTAAAGCTGGCAGGCTCAACAATGAATATACTTCTTATAAGGGCGTATGATGGAAGTTGCACACTAATTTAAGTAAAGCTGGCATGCTCAACAATGAATACACTTCTTATTAAGGCGCATGATGGAACGAGCACACTAATTAAAGTAAAGCTGACAGGCTCAACAATGAATATAAATCTTAATAGGGCGCATGATTAAACGAGTACACTAATTAAAGTAAAGCTTGCAGGCTCAACAATAAACATACTTCTTATAAGGGCGTATGATGGAAGTTGCGCACTAATTTAAGTTAAGCTCTCAGACGGATTTTCTGAACTTCTTCTGTGAACAACGTTAAAATGTTTTTTGAGACTATACGGTCCATTGGTGTTAAACAGATAGCTACGCACTGTGAGTCTCAGTTTAACATATTAAACATTAATTCAACAAATAAACCATTATACCTGGACTCATGTGTTGTCTGTTGAAACATGTTAGCGGTTTTAAATGTCCACCAAAGTGTACGTGTTTACCGTGCGAGTTTCATCTAGACGGATTCAACTATAACGTCTAACTTTTTTATTTATGGGACAACCTGTTTCAAGTGTCAGTGGTAGTCTCGAGCCATTTTTATCGTCATAAAGACAATTAATGCTAAAGTAAATCTAATGTGGTGAAAAATTTATATCTCATAGTCATAAATATTATTTATGCTCAAGTAACTTAAATGAACTGGGAAATTATATAATAACTACATTTGTTAACAGAACGCGATGTGTGATATTATTGAGATTTAATTGAGAGAAATGAGATTCATAGACATATTATAGACGTATTTAAAGTGTTGTTGCTTTAAATATATTTATTTCATAACTATATTTATTCTGAATGATATTGAACAGGCGTGAAAGTAAATTATTAGTAGCGTTCTTTTGTAGTATTTGATTAGTTTTTTTACTAGCACTTTTATATGTTAATTGGCTTGTCACGTATGAGTTTATTCACTCAACTGCATCCGTGTACATGAATGACTATTTCAAATGTCATTCTTTGCATGTGATTCATGCTATCAACATATATATTTATAATATTAAATCGAAAAAAATAATATATTCAGAAACTTCAACGTGTTGGACGAAAGAACCCTAAACGTACATCCGGCAACATTTAGTTGAGAGAAATGAGATTCACAGATACACACAATTACATGTTCAACTTTCAAACAACATAAACATAGATGTTGATATGGTCAATGACAGAAGCGCAGAATGAAGCATTGCATTTCAAATAGGAATATACATTTAAATACAGTAGACAAACAAAGCCATAATTTATTGAAGCACGTTGTATTACATCCATTAATTCACGTATAATGTTTACCTTGCAGTAAATAACTTTAAAATAATAGCGATAATTATGGCAAAACTCTTATAACGAGCTAACTTTCGATCTATATCAGTTGCGGCTTCTTTCAAGATTGTACTATTTGGAATTTAAGGACCATGGATAATTCATATGTGATTTGTCGCGGTACGACTGAAAATAGTTGAAACTGTATAGAACTCGCCCATTCAAATAAATTAACAAGTTGAACGTTAAATTATCACATAGATACGGAATCCGGATAGTGCCATCTATAATTTCGCCCTTCTTTCAGCAAGGGCGACACACGACACACGAAGCGATACACGATATTTTGTGCGCGACACACGAATCGACACACGATATTTTGCGCGATACACGAAGCGACACACGATATTTTGCGCGATACACGAAGCGACGCGCGAGAATGTACCAAGAAATATCGCCCTTGTGTAGGTAGCCCAAAAGGCGATATATCGTGGTAAATATCGCGTGTCGCTTCGTGCATACCTATTTGTATTCGATACCATTGAGAATTGTCCGACACACAGAGTTCGTCGTTGGTGTTCACCGCCATCCAGATGGTGTACATGAATCACAGGACCGGCTAAGATCATAGTCGAAGTACGTAGTTGTCTTGATGACGCAGATCAATAACTTGATATCGTTAGTCGTTGCTATCCCGCGCAGGTATTCTATGTTCAACGTCGCCATTTGACGCCAGAAGTTCCTATCACTTCTCTTGACGAAGTGCTTCTCACCACAAGACACATACGCGTTTCCGTCCGAGTCTATCGCCAGGCAATCCACGTCACGGCCAAGAGACTTGGTTCGGTTGGAATGCCTGAACCTGCCGAATAGGAGCACCTCGGACGTCCAACCGCACGCCGCCCAGCACTTATCATCCATCGAGGTACAGATGGAGTTGATGACGAATTTAAGCGTGTTTCCATCAATATAATAAGCATACACATCTAAAACACTTTCTTAAATCATTGTCAGATATGCCATCCAGCAATTCATACGTAAAGTTTACTTGCTTAGCTAACTATGATTCTAACTACATTTGCATATACGTTCCAGTTATCAGGATCCACGCTGTGGAAAAGCGGCGATTCATGCGTGTGCAAAAAGTATCTTCCCAGGGACGACACGTTTGGCTTCTATGTGTGTGCATAAAGTATCTTCCCAGGAACGGCGATTCATGCGTGTGCATAAAGTATCTTCCCAGGGACGACGATTCATGCGTGTGCATAAAGTATCTTCCCATGGACGACGATTCATGCGTGTGCATAAAGTATCTTCCCAGGGACGACACGTTTGGCTTCTATGCGTGTGCATAAAGTATCTTCTCAGGGACGACGATTCATGCGTGTGCATAAAGTATCTTCCCAGGGACGACGATTCATGCGTGTGCATAAAGTATCTTCCCAGGGACGACGATTCATGCGTGTGCATAAAGTATCTTCCCAGGGACGACGATTCATGCGTGTGCATAAAGTATCTTCCCAGGGACGACGATTCATGCGTGTGCATAAAGTATCTTCCCAGGGACGACGATTCATGCGTGTGCATAAAGTATCTTCCCAGGGACGGCACGTTTGGCTTCTATGGTATTTTTCAGTAAAAGGAAGTCTTTTTTAGCGAAAATCCATTTTAGGTGAAAAGTGTTGTTCCTGATTGGCCTGTGCGGACTGCACAGCTGTACAGCATAATCTGTTGGAATACGCCCAGTTGTCTCAGAATGAGGCTCATATGAATGAAGGTGGAGTAAATATCTAGCGTCATACCTTGTATTTGTGTTCTTATGTTAGGTCTGAAAGACCGTCGGTTTTTATTTCGAGGTATGTACACATTATCTTTCATACGTTAGATGGTACTACCCCCGCGCACATGTGCACCCAACCACTGTTCTAGGCCCCTGAGCATTAAAGCAATCATGGGAGCAAAGACCTTCAATTGTGAAGCCGACTACCCATCAGTCGTTATTAGGAAGCTCCTTCCCTCCAGCCCTTTCAGGCTGAGCAGCACGTGGGTTTGAGCAACATAGAGGTGCAGGCATGCCCGTCTACAGAAGCCACCGAAGTTCTGATCGCAGTCGATGCACTGCATGGGGGCGTTCTCTTCTCATCGCAAACATAGGGGCGGAAAACACGTTAGTATTAGGAACACTAGCGTATGGGTAATGACAAACACGGGCGTACAAGAAATGTGGGGGAGGGAAACACTGGCGTATGGATAATATGGTGGAGGGAAACACTGGTGTATGGTTAATGTGGGGAGGGGAAACACGGGCGTATGGCTAATGTGGGACAGAAACACCGGCGTATGGAAATGTGGGGTAAACTAATTATTACAACAGTAAGGTTCAGTTGTTGTTGATGCAATGTGCTTTCTATGGTAAGGCATATACAATATTTAAAGGTATAGTTTGCCTCGTGACCATAAGTAATTAAAAAAATCACTTATATTTATGCTGAAAAGAAAACACTTTAAAGAAAATTGTTTACAATAGAAGTATCATGAATGTACATCTCTATAATGATACTAGTAATACATATTGCACATTTCATAAAGGCGGAAAGTCGTCCCAAATTCACCTGTGCGGACAGCACATACTAATCTGGGACGACACTTAACCCAGATGCATTCAGCCCAGTTTTCCAAGAGTTAGGTTCATTTTAATAATAGTAATATGGCGTGATACTTGCTAGTGGCAATCGAATATATAATTGCAATGCACTTCAAAGTAATTCTTGGAATATGCATATATATGGCCTGATACTTCAGACTTAAATGGAACACACATATAAAACATATCCGTCTATTCGTAACATGTAGCCAAATTAATTACACGTCATTTCGTATTGTTCAAAGTATCTTAGATGTTAATAATTATCCCCAATGGATGCAGTTTTGTATTTCCCGTTATAGAACTTGAAAATGCATATTTGACTGATCATAAAGTGTCTATTCACGTCTCTAAAATAAATACGTAAACTCGAAATAACTGACGGTTTAAAGCTTCAAAGAATATTATTTATAAACAAATGATGTCAATTTATTTAAATTTTCACTGATATGTAGAGTATACCTTGCCAAGTAAAAGTAGTCAAAACTATGGAAAACCGAGCAAAAGTTTTCAAAAACTTAAGTTTAAAGAACAGGAAAAACTAAACGACAAAGCTAAACGACACACCAGTCAAGCTTGAAGTAACCGTTGTTCGTCCCCCTCCCAAAAAAAACACAACAAAAAACGTTATATTTCTATTCCTTGGTTGTGTTTGTACCGTAAATGGTAGCTCAATAGAAACTGAGTTGCATTCTAAATATTAATTTTCCGAGCACGTGCGGGGCCTGGTGTCACGTGAGATTATTGTGGGCGTATCAACATTCTCCCTTATGAAATGTCTAATAATTTAATGAAATGTTGCTTTCAAAAGTAAGTTCAGATCTATTGTACTGTACACATGGGATAATAAGATCATTTTCCCCAGGTAACATATTTCAGACAAAAATAATTTTAAATGAACATTAAAGCCACACACTTTGAAATGAAAGTAAATTTAAGTATAAATAAGAATTGATATATGCTAATTAAAATATATCTGGTGGTAACAAGGTAGAAATTCGTCTTTTTGCGCTTTATAACTTAAAAATAATTGCGTTTGAAATGGACGTATACGTCTAGAAATCCTACTTTCGGTTTTAAACGCGATACCGTTTGCAAAATAATAAATTACTTGCTAACTAGGCTATAGATTTAATTGTATCTATGCCAATCAGAATATTTCTGGTGGTTACAAGGTAGAAATTCGTCTTTTTGTGCGCTTTAAAACTTAAAAATAATCTCGTTTGTCCAAATGGACGTATACATATAGAAATCTTACTTTCGGTTTTAAAATTTAAAATAAAAATTAATTACTTGCTTACTAGGCTATATATTTAATGACAATTTTGCACACTTTCAAATTGCATCTATATGTATTGATTAACATGTTTTTCATTTTAAGGTGTGTGGCTTTAAAAAGGTTACAGTGAAAACGCATCTGCAAGTGCAAAATATGACTGGGAAATATGTTTTTGGCCATTTCTGATCGGCATCTTGTAAATAAAGACTAAAATGCATTATGTTCATGTATTCATATTGTTTGATCTGGAATGATTGTATTTCAATAAGCCCCCCCCCCCATATTATGACCGAATAAGGGCTTAATTGCTTTCCGACTTAAAATATGACAACAATATCCTAGTGCTGCTCTAATTAAGCGAACTTATCAAGGTCAACATGTGGTGGTTGTGTGTGTGTGTATTTGTAAACTAGAAATGTGAATTAAGCAAATAACATACATTGAACTGTTTACATTATTACACGTTAATGAAAAACGCTTAAATATTATTAAATAAAACATTTTATAATAATGAAACAGAAAAAATACATCAGTATAAACTTTCTACAATGCTTCCGCTGAATATGTTTTTAGTTTTAGTTCATGGACATTCTGCCATTTCTCTATTTTCGTCGTATCGATAGTGGGTACTAAACATTTCTTTAAGAAAGTAAAATAAAGTTGTTAATGCGATTGCAAATACCCTAGCTTTAGTCGGTATATTGTTTTGTTTAAACCTATTTATTTTAGCTCGATTGCGTCGAAAGCCTTAGGCTTATATAAACGCTCTCGAGTCCGTTTCCTGGGCCTAGAACCAGTACTTGGTGTCTTTGGGGGAGATCTAAAGATCGCTCCTACAGTGGCGATCGAACCCGTGACCTCCCGGTCGCAAGGCGGACACCATATCCATTACACCACGGCGACCCATATTGTTTCATATATGACCTCGCGTACTTCGATACAAATTTGTTTCTAATATGCCGTCGATAACTACCGGTACATGATATCTGATTTTTTTTAACCGTATGCAATAATAAAGGCACCTTCAATCGTTCCATACATAAACTGTGAAAAGCACATTTTTTGTGATACACGATTGCCGATACCCAAAGATCGCTATGTTTGTGATGGATTTGACACATGGGTTATCAACAGGGACAGTGGTGACGCGCCTTTTCAAATTTTAATTTAAACCCTTTTATATTATTTCGCTATTTCTTACGTATTCTCAAGTAAGTGTCTCCAAGTGATGCTTATTAAGTGCTAAATTATTTACTGTATCGTATTATCTTAATTGTGCGTTCAACTCAATGTGATTTTTTTCCAGAAAAAAAATTGAGTGATGTATTCAATTAAACCGGCATTCGCGCTATTTTCCGTATACTTTACTTTATTTGTATTTCAAAATTGTAATCAATATTCTACAAAGTGTATTTGCAACCTGCTTTATTATCCTTACCTGTTCAGCTTTATACACAGGCAATTTGGCACTGCACTGGAACATAGGATTACTGCCCAAATGACTGATTGCATTTGCTGCTAAATTGTTGTGTACATTTAAAATTAACAACTTGAAACAAAATTATATTTATTAAAGAACAACAACATATTTCCAGCGTGAAACTACAGTGTATCATTGTAAAAACACACTATTACTATATGTACATGTAGCACAGGTTCGTACATATAGTTATTGTGTGTGTGTTTTTTTTCAATGTAAGAAAAATAAAGAACGAACCGTATGATTGCGTGTATTTTGAACATGCAATGTTAAACTTTTACATTATTTTCTTAATTCCTAGCAAAAAGTGCAGATAGTTAGCCTTTGGTGTCATGGGCTTCGTTATAGGGAAAGGTTTGTCAAGCGCATTTGAATAAGGATTTTCCCTGAAATTCTTTTATGTCATTGAAGCTACCTGTTGAATAGGCAGGCATTTCGAGTTTATTGTGAAAACTGTTTAGTACGGCAACACATATGTAAACATAATAATGTGAAACAGGTTTTATCTAAAGGTCAATAACATCTACTACAATGATAACATTTATGACTTAAATGTATTGGGTACCAGAGCAGCCCGAAAATAAATCAATTAGTAAGTGGTGTGTAGCCTACATTTGAAGTAATTTTTGAATCCGGGTCGTTTTGCCCTAAATCCCGTTCGCCCCCGAGTCGTTTCGCCCCCCGAGTCGTTTCGCCCTGGGTCGTTTCGCCCTTATTCCTGGGTCGTTTCGCCCTTATTTTTATACGTTTAGCGATATTAAAGGATTTATCTTAGGCTTGTCAGAAGCTGAATGGGATATTGTTTAATACAGTATTATATTATCTTAATTACTGTTTATTTTGTCTTTTGAAATAAAACAAAGTACAAAGTTATTTATATTGCATATATATTGATAGCTCTAATATGAATAATAAGAATACACATGTATAAACAAAACATTCAATACAATGTCGAAGCACACATACACAATAATTTGACATACATTTTATTTTATCTAACATAAAACAACTGAGAAAATCACATCGAAATACAGATTTCATTTTATATTTATTAATGAACAAAACATTCAATCCAGTGTCGAAGCACACATACACACTAATTTGACATACATCTTATTTTACCTAACATAAAACAACTTAGCAAATCACATCAAAATTACATTGAACACAATGTGGTAGAATACACACACAATCAGTTGATATAAACTTTGTATTTTACAACAGTTTTTTTTTAGTTTTGCTTATTTTAATGTCCGTAACAGACTTCATCGTCTGTTTGATAACACTATCCACTTCACTCCCCAGACAATCCGACAACTAAGTCTGCCGTCATGTTGTCGGACGGCCCGTACAATCTGGACACGGACTTTAAGAAATGTGTTGTGGTTACTCCATTCCCCATGTATTTGTCCCACAGGGATTGTATCTTTTCCTCCAACTTGGTGCATTTGGTTTCGACATCACGATCCAGGTCGTCGGCAGCTACTGTGATAGCGACGATCTCTGCCTCAGTCATCAAGGTTGGTACAAGAACGTAGATGGAGCAGCCACCATATCTAACGGTAGTATTCAGCTTGTGGTGCCAACCTGAAATAAGGTGATACTCCTTGGCTGATATACCTAAACAGAAGACCCTGATATACACTGATAAGACCCGGTTTTCCATATGCACTACGCATTTTGAAAGTCTATGTAGAGCTCTATTTCCGCGTTCATGTTTTTTTTTATTATTTGTATTCTAATTTCTATTTAATTGTTATAAATTTTGTATAAGCTTATATTTTTTACTTTAAATGAGCTATGAAAGATATTGAAAACAGCTGTCTCCTAATCAGTAACAATACCGTATTTCTCACCACTAAAATTACAATAAACAGATAATCTGTCAGTCATTCAGAGCTGATGAGGGTACTGATTATCGAGGAGTAGATAAGGCTATTACTGATAGGGGTTGTATAGAGATAAGGCTGTAGTATGGAATACTTAAATAAATAAAAAATTTAATTTGTTAATGCTTTACAATTTAATATTTAAATAATTAATGTATAACCGTAACTCAACAAATTTTAAAAATGTTGGTAAATTTTATTAAAGTATTAAATAAATAAACATTTGATTTTTGTAAAAATTGTATGATTGAGAATTATTGTAAAATTAATCATTTTTTCGTACAACCAAATACATGTAGGTATAATAAACATATATGCGCGGTTTACGTTTTTTCCTGTAATTGTGTGCGCAATAAGTTTTCCATACGTAACGGGATCTTCGTTAATTGTTTTATGACAAATTATTAACTTTTTAATAATTAATAGTTATTAATAAATATGTGCATGCATTATTTCTTTGTTTATTGATTATATTTTTTATTTACTATGTGTTCATGTATTAAATATTTCTACAACTTCATAAATTTCAAGCATGATTTGAACTTCCAAATTGAAAATGTATTTACAAAATGAGTATTGCTTTGAAAAACCGGGTCTTAACGCAAGTGCGTGAACTTCTATCTTTAAAAAAAAATATATAGATGTAAATCTCATTGTGTACTTATTGTAAAGCTTTGTTAATGTGTGTAAATATTGAAATAAATATTAAAAGAAAAGTATGTAGTATATATCAAAATAATAACAGTTTTACGAATTGCGTTAAGACCCGGTTTCCATATGCACTACGCATTTTGTAAGCATATTTTCCATTTTAAAGTCACATCATACATTTAATTCATGAAGATGTTACAATCTTTAATACATGAACTAATAATAAAGAGAAGATAGAATCAATAAACAAATAAACATAAAGATGTAAAGGAAAATTACAGTAACCAAATATCTTTCAGAGAATAAAATGGGCTGTTTACATCACCGACTTATTTAATTATTTACATCTTTTATACGTCAAAGAGTGTCAGCGCTTAAAGCTAATTGAAGTTGAAATATGGTAGAAATAATATTTGTTAATACCGCAAATCGAAGAATGGACAGGATTATTAATTATTAAACTATGGAAATTTTATTACATATAAAATTTTATGACAAACAGCGTATTTTATAACAACGACAACATGCAGACAAATAGCGCCGACACGAAATATAAATAAAATAGATAAGCATCTCGTACCTGTATCACATGTCCGATGTTGCCATCTGTCACATAAATCACATGTGATGGCATGTTGGCGAGGTGAGACTATCCGATCACACGAAATACACAATTCGTCTGCCATAAGAACGTGTCGAAATATAAATTCACGAATGACGCTGCCATGGCCAAGTTGCTTTTTATATACACTTTCGGCGAATATCTTGAGATCAAAAGTTGCAAACTGGCTTAAAGTTTATAAAAACAATATCACACCTTTATAATGTCTCCTTTTGATGTTTCTTAGCTAGTAATTAGTCAATCATCTGATCACACGTCTTCCGATCTAAGTGTGTTTGATAATTGTTAAATTGGTCCCGAAATTATTTTAACTGGCAAATCAATGCATCATACCTCTGCCAAACTAATAAATCGTAATACTTTACGTTTGTGACACAATGAATCATAACGTTTCCGTTAATTAATTGCAATTAAAATCAAACGGATAATTGAGCAAACATCAAATTTGTAATAATTAAATAATCTTAATTTCCCATATATCATAAACAAGTACTAAATTAAAATTGCAATTAATAATAAAATTTGTATTAAAAATCTTAATTTTCCATATATGTTAAACAAATACTAATCATTTACAAAAGCCTAATATTACATAATAATTAAATAAGGGCGAAACAACCCACTTGTAAGGGCGAAACGACCCTGGGCGAAACGACCCGGGGTGACAGAGGGCGAACGGGATTAAGGGCGAAACGACCCGAGACCGTAATTTTTGGGGGGAAATGACCTAGTGTCACGAATAGATGAAATATAAACATGACGTATTATTATTATTAGATTTGGGTAGATTTTTTAATGTTTTTGTAGATTTGTGAAGATTTTGGTAAGTCTTTTTTACGAGAACGTTTTTATTTTGTATCTATAGTCGTCTTGTGTTGGTAGTGTACATATTTTTCGGATTTCGGACTACTCAGTAATTTAGTGTTCTTATTGTGGGTTCGTGAGATTTCAGCATTTAACTTATTTTCCAGATAAAAATACTGCTGTTTATGTGCTCATATGCATAATTTAAACATATAATCGTTTAAATCATTTAACCCCATTCGTTAATAAGTTAATTTGCACAAATAACATTCACTATGTTTACATTGTAAAATTAATCATAATGTGTTTCAAATTCAATCTGTTTTTTTTCTGTAATGTTGTTACACGTACAGCCATTGGTCTGCAAGCAAAGTTTGATGGATTACCCGCTGGGTAGCCACACATGATTTGACGTAATCTTGCTATGGTCAACCCATGTAGCCTTCAAGCACTTTGTTAGACACCAGATATTGTTGAAAATCAGGCAGTAGCTGCTGTGTGAAGATTGGGTGATGTGACAAGTTGCCAACAAGTTTGCCTTTAAAGAGTGCATCATATCATTCCCATAAGGTACATTTAATACGGAAATTGATGTCCAGGCCTTTTTCTGCCTATTTCACGGGTCCGATAGTTGGAACCATTCCAAATTCCAAATATGGATGTTTTTTCCCAATTATCAAAAAAAAATCCCATTTTCCGACCAAAATAGTCGAAGCAGAAACATGCGTTTCCCGGTAGGTACTGTGTTTGAAATAATCTGGTGCTGTGTTTTAACGTGCCAATGCGTAGAACGTCATCGTATCGTGTGTTCCATAATGCAATTTTGCGAACTTGAGACTTCAGACAAAATGGCGGCCTCTTGTGTCTATGCATTTCTTAAAACACATTAACGGTCATTTTCGGTCAGAATTAGCTTTTAAATATTGAAGTGCTGGATTATTCAGAATTATCAGGTATGTATACAACACGTGATAAACATGTGTACGCATTAATTATTGTAAATTAATGAGAATCAATATCGATGGTCCGATGTAAATAAATGTAGACTTAAGTTTTCCTTTCAACGTTGCTGTGTTACGAAAGAGTAAATTTGGGTAAAAAATAACGGAAATTGGTCGCAGTCTAAAAAATGTCGCATAATTCGAAGTACTATCAAAGTAAAATACGAAAAATTGAATCGAAAAGCACACAAAAACTGAATGTTTTGTGGGGAAATACTACCGCCAGTCAGTCTACAGTTAACCCAGAATCTGACTCACACATTAGCCGGGCCCCACATTAGCAAGCAAGTGATGAACATTTGCCACTGCCAGATTCAAGTCACTACCCTTTGTAGCTTCTTAACATTTCAATACTGTACATTTATGATGTTCAACTTTACTTTTGTGTTTCAAAAAATGCTTGCCTTCAAACTTTTGGCAACTTGAATATTGAATAAAAATATGTTGGATGCTTGTTGTTTGACTGTGAATATTCATAAAAAATCCTTAATGACATATCAAACTATGTATTTAATTTGAACTTCAAGCATATCAAAGTCTGCGTTTTTTTATCATACGCATACTTACGTTAGCAGTGGACAATGACTATTGCATGGTAAAAATCATGAACATAATTTCCCAAAAAATGCTTTTGTCGATGAAAATTCTTCCCAATTTGGAAGATTTCGAGACTCAAAAAATCCCAATTTTGCTAGGTACTTTTTCCCAAAATAGACAGAAAAAGGCCTGAATGTGTTATTGTGAGACCAATTTTCAATTGAGCTGTTTGTAATGTACTTCTACATGTAATTTAATAAAAGTGAAGTGTCACTTCATTTTTTCTATTGTACTCCACCTATCTGGAACTTGTGTTTGTACCAGAAAATGTGTTTTAATGTTTTCTTCTAATTGGAGACACAGGAAAGCATTCTTTGTTTTAATAATATATTAAGCGTAATAAGTTCAATATTTTAGAAAAAAATATGTACAGGACTATGAGAAAATGCATATTGTTCACGTTCAGAGGGCCAGATAAGATGCGTTTTTGCGTAAAATACGCATAAAAAAAAAGAAAATATGCATGACTTAAAATTTTGTTGAGTAAAAAAACTCCTGACTAAATTCGGATTACTCATTGTGTGCAATTTCAATGCTTAATACATGAATATAAATTCATGTAAACATGACTGGTTCCCGTTATTGTGTCCACACCGGTAAAACATTTGACATCACATTCGATAAAATCTGAATCGCCCAACTTCAAGCATTTAATTTTTATTATCAGTTATCTCTTGTGTGGTACTATGGAAAAACCTTTTTCCTTCAAGCCCTTTTTAAATGGCAGCCGAAATACACATATAATAAACAAGTTTTGTGGGCCAAGCTTAGAAGATTCGATCATGGCTGTACAGTGTGTGCTAAACAGTGGCGTGTCAAATCAAGATGGAAAAATAGATTAATGGCTGCTTATAAGCCAAGCCCAAAAAAACCCAGAACAACTGTTAAATAAAACAAAAGTGATTGTTTTATTGTGAACAAGACTGCTTGTTATAGCGAGTTAATACTACATGTACAATTTATTATTAATTCTGATCCTTTGGATATAAATACTCCTTAAAAATATCGGATTTTGATTTTTACTCATCAATTAAAAACAGGGACTACCCTACGGGCGACTATGAGCGATAATTTCGCTCTTACGCCCGTGATTTCGCCCTACAAGCCCAGGAAAGCGAAGATAAAGTCGCCCGATTTTTTGAGTAAACAAGTCTGGAAAAGCGAAAATCAAGCCGCCCGATTATTTTTGCTAAGGCGTGTTACCGCCCGCAGGCGATAAGCAAGTTTATTGTTTGTTGTTTATCTCACCGTGACACAATTTACCCCCCCCCCCCCCCCCGTGCGTGCCGCAAGTTGTCTACTGATTGCGTGATAACTGATTGACACTCCGATTTTGGCAGACAGCACGGTTAAAGAAAGTCGGCAAAAATAATTCAAGAAAAAAAAAAATTGATCAAAGGTCTATAAATTGCGTAGATCCACTATAAAGTCCAGCGAGTTTTGTCATTTTGTTAATCCACCGAAAATTACGAGTAACACCCATCTTATATAAACTGGAATCACAGTTCATTTTTTATACTATAAGCCATAACACTACACATAAATTTTGAGAAAACACATTTCCTCGATTAGATATAAATTATCCGAGTAAAATTAAATTGCTATGTCATTACCATCAACATTGCAAATGGCGGACGAATTGTAACATTACACCCGCGCTCAATTCAAAGCTGGCGATTCACATTACAAGTAATGGTGATTCAATAATGGAGAAAGCATTAACTGGATTTAACAAACATTTGATAGGTTTGTTAAACCAGATAGCAACTTAAAATTTCATGAGTGAAATACCCCTTGGCTGAAAAAATTATTTGGAGCTCTGTTGACGTTCCTAATTATATCCAAAGACATATTTGTGTGAAACACTCCAATTTAGAGTTTGTTACTATGTATTTACATTTTTTGTAGTCAGTAGTAAGTTTATTCTGTTTTAGATTGTTTGTTTTCTTCTTGCAGGGCTTTTTTTCCTGACTTTGTGAAGAAACCCTGGCCCCCTCTGACTTTGTGAAAAACTGAGTTGCGAACTTTTCAAAATTGTGAAAAAAGAAGTCAGTAACTTGTTAAAAATGTGAAATTCAGTTTGTTAAGAATAAGAATAGTAAAAGCATGTTTAATACTTGCATCATATTAAATTGCCTTAAAATAATACATTAAAATCATATTTTCATTGTCTTGACACTTTCTTTTAACAAATAACCACTTACATTTGGATCAACAATATTCTGACTGCAGGGACATGTACTCTATATTAAACCATAGAAAAGCCTAACCCTTGTCAATATCTTGTCTCACTTATAAAAAATATCTTATCAAATTGTAATTTTAAATTGTGAAATTGCCAATTTAAAGCCCAAACAGTCAGATTTTCACACTTAAAAATGGCTGTTTTTGTCAAGTATTGTGGCCTTGCTAGATTTGTAAAATGCCCATGTCGAAATTGTGAAATGGCCTGCCACGACCATTCTCTAAGAAGGAAAAAAAAGCCTTGTTTTGCAGTAATTTCATGTACTGTAATTTTATAAGGTACAAGTATTGCTAAAATTTATCTGTAATTAATAACATTTGTTTGATGATGGTGCAGAAAATATTTCAGGTACAGAGGATTCATGGAGGCCAGAGTGTAAAAAATAAAACTGAACAACATCACATGACATTAGTTTAACTTTATTTTCCATTTAAAAAGGTTTGGTTCAACAACTTTATCAGGATTTTATAGCTAATATGCCACCATATAAACTTACAGCCAATTCAAATTGTTTTTGATTTCAGTTAATATTGTGGCGTTAATACATGTATTAAGTTGTTATTGTGGCGTTAACACTCATATTATATAAACCATCATCTTTAACAATTACAAATGTGCAATATCCCTGCACCATGTTCCAGCACTTGATTTGACTGTAACAGGTATCTGGAGGCCCTGCTGGATGAGTTTTGTTCCCTAGGCATGGTGGAGAACAGTACTGACAATGCACAACAATATACAAGAGATGATAGTCAAGGGCAATCGTGTGATGCAAGACACATGTATTCAGCTGGTGCGTATAAATCAGCACAACTTTACTGCTTTTTATGTATTTATTGACGACATGCAAATGTAAATATTATCATTGTTTTGAAAGAATTATATTAACATTAATTGAGGAAAGCAACTTCTTTTATGATTATAATGTGTTGTTACCAATATGACAAGCGCTCCTAGTAACCAACAGCGTTGTGTTAAGTCATTGAAACTTTTGAATTGTTGTATTTTGAGTCATCAGTAACTATGTTTATGCAACAGACAATTTGTTGTTTTCATGGTTATCATGGAACAATGGAAAAGACTAAAGTAAGTGTGCATATCTGTAAAATTATTGTTTAGTTTTTTTTAATAAGCTAAACTTTGCTGTACATTAAACTTTCTTGATGAAATTTTAGTGAAATAATTCCAGAACTTTCCAAGCACATATTCTCTGTACATCTTATTAAATGTAAATGTTCCAACATATTTTCTAACACATATTACTAATCAGACATAAAGGCGTTTAAAGGTAATTGCTTCTATAACAAAATGTGGTTTAAAGTATCTTTGTGTGATTTCAGGTTCAGTGCTGGTGGAAAGAAGATGGAGTGGTTCTTGCTTGAACTGAGACTGACCCTTCAGTTGACTCGATAATTAGAGCCATAGTCACTGCCATCACCCACAAAAAGGACAGAAGGGCAGGAGATAGGATTATCAGACCTACACCAGATCCTGATCCAGAGCAGCTTCAAAGGCAAGCCCTTATGGTACATGTCATAAGTAAAGTGACATCTGCCAAAGTAGATGGAGGATTAATTGTGTTTAAAAGCTTCAAAACATGTATTTAGATATGTTTGCGTCAAAACTTATTGTAAAAGTTCAAATAGTTGACAGAAATAATTGTAACCAATATTATTGCTATTTATGGGAACATCCTTATAGTGTAAGCAAACACACCTTTCCATATGGAGAGGAAATCCGGGTTCAAATCCTGGTGGGGATCCCATATGAGCAGCAACTTACGTAATGTACATTATACAAGCAATATTATGTGTTTTCATAGTGTGTGGTATTTAATATGCACATTAAAATATATATTATTTATTGATAATTTTCTCTTATCACACTCGCATACGCAGTAATTTTGTTTAGTTTAAAAACTTTTACTTCATGTCATGTATAGGAAGTATATGGGCACCATCATAAGCTTCACACTTTATCAGATGTAAAAAACCAAGGCCCATAATTCTGTCCTGGCAAGTTATTATACAAATGTAATTATAAAACTTTTTTACTTTAACAAGAATGGTTCATCATTGTTTCTACTACAGTTTCAAATAAAAACGTATGATTTCTTACTTTATTCTTCTAACGTCAGGATATACAGCGAATATCTTAGTTTATAAATATATTTCTTATTATATGTTGTATATGTTATCAAGATTAATGTCTTCATCCTCCGTTAGGGAAGCGCAAACACGGTCTAGCAGAAAGGGTGTATTCATTTAAAAACAATATAAATATACAGTGGCTAACCGGTTAAAAATATCCGCAACTCTCTCACGAAAAACACCAAAGTGACGCCATCTTGGAAGTAAGTTCCTACTAACCTCACTTAAACGCGGTAAGCTCCTGTATACGCATGCCCCCCCCCCCGCTTCCCGCCCATGAATGACAGGTAATTGTGTAATTTTTTAAGGGGGGGGGGGGTTGACGTTCTCTAAGATGTCAAATCAGGGTTTTTGGTAATTACAAATAGCTTTTATGAAGAATAAGATTCATTTACTTGTACACATTTACACCCGCTAGTTCGGAAAAACTGAGGGGTTGTAATAAAAATGAGTTTTTTTATTAATTTGTAAAATACAATAAAATATACATAGTTCAATTACCGAAAACAAAAAAAAAAGATAAAAAAAAATAAAGTCATTATCAAATTCTGATTTACTGACAAAACAAAAAAGAATTCGTATACATGTATTTACAAGTAGGTTTATTTATTTTTGAAAAATCATGATACATGTATGCCAATACATGAATATATATGTTTATCTTTTCAACCAACTGCTTTGGATAAATGAGAATAAGTACCCAAAATACGTTCGCCCCATGCTATTTGGGCCATTCATTGAGGCTAATATGTCGATGCAGTAGTAAAGCATGACTAACAATTTGAGTCGCGCTCTGAGAAAACCGGACTTAGCGCTTAAAGTGTCGTCCCAGATTAGCCTGTGCAGCCCGCACAGGCTTTAAAGGAAGTCTCTTCTTAGCGAACATCGAGTTGAGGCGAAAGTGCCGTCCCTGATTAGCCTATACGGATTGCACAGGTTAATCTGGGACGAGACGTTACGCACAGGGATTAAACCCCGTTTTCCCAGAGCGAAGCGCAATTACCGGATGGCAGATTGTATCGTTATACAATAAACCGAATTTATGGTAATAAATAAGGTAATATAGTAGTCATGTGTACATGTAAACCGGTTTGACATGTTCAAACATTACATGTATTGCTTCAAGTCTGTTCTTGCATGACGATGATTACAGACACAGTATGCATAATTCTGATATTAGATTCAGTTTTAACCGGGGTTCCAACCTTCGATCATATATTTCCACGAGAAATGAGTTCCTGTATATACCGAATAATAGGATGCGCTTGAATCGTTTAATTATCGTTTAAGATTGGAATTTTTAATACAGGCCACGATTTCTTGAGAAAAAAATAAGTTTTAACAGAATAATCCATGCTCCTTATCGTCATATACAGTACGCGCATTTCATTTTGTAAGTATCACAAGGTTTTCCGGTAATTGAAAATTAATTGTGAACTATTATTATATGCAACGTCATCATCTTTAAAATAGTTATATGAATCGGTGATATAAATTACTAAAGCCATGTATTATAAAATAGGGCTTATGCACGGCCGTAAATCACGCGCCACATCTATTTTTTAGATGCATTAATAAATGAGCCAATGCTACATCCGAGGTGGCGCTAAGGCCCGGATGTTTTGAAATTTAACTGATTATTTTACATGGTGATTAGATTTTATATGTTTTTTTTTAAAACATATTTCGCATTGTTTTTAAAAATCTTCCAATGTAGTGCGATTCAGCGATTATAAATTCATCCAAAGATATACAGAAACATTCAATCACAACCCATTTGAAAACGCAGCAAATTAAATCGCTCATTATATAAAATATTTTTTTGAACCTGTACGAGTGAATGCGTTCACAAAAACAACGGCTTCTAGCCGATCTAATAGATAAACTTCCTTTTTTTCAAAAAGAGATGGAGCCAATGCCAATGAGGTGGCGCCCAGATTAGGAGGTGGCGCCAATTTACATGTATAGCTATTTTAAAGTGAAATATTTTATGTATTGGTTTCTATTACTGTATTTTTAAGTGTGTTTCCTTGACGGTGGAATTCAGTCCCACTCATTCAATTTGTCTAGGCAAGCTATTTGGTCCTAATCTCGTATAGTTTGTGCATCTAATGACATTTCAAACATTAACACTGGTTTACGAGTAATTGACGGTATTTTGAAGCAGATATACTCGAGATATTAAGTAGACTCGAAACAAGTGTTCAACATATGTTTTTAATGACATGCATTAAACAGACTGTCGGTATGGAAATTTCTGACTAACATGCGTATAGATAAACGCTGTGATACAATTCACGTCAATATTTATATCAGTTTGTATATTTGGTTGCAACGAACTGTTCAATTGTATCTTTAAGACACGTGGAGATAGTATTTACGAATGGATTACACTTTCGGTAAATATAATGTAATGAAACACGTTTCAAGCCATAACTTGAATTAAATAATTAAGTTAGTATTTGAATTGTTTTGAAATTCATAATTAAGCGTGTCTCAGAAGGACGGCGATCTGGGAAAACGGGGCTTACAGCATCTGCGTAAAGTGTCGTCCCAGACTAGCATGTACACTTCGCACAGGCTAACCAGGGACGCAGCTTTCCGCTTGTATGGTACATTTCGTTTAAAGGAAGTCTACTTTTTAGCGAAAATCCAGGTGAGGCGGAAAGTGTCGTCCCTGATTAGCCTTTGCGGACTAAACAGGCTAACTTGGTACAACTCTTTACGCGTCGTCGCTGATTAGCCTGTGCGGACTAAACAGGCTAACTTGGTACAACACGCGCATAAGCCCAGCTTTTTTTCCAAGAGCGTGGATCGGTCATCAACGAAATTTGATGTCCCACTAATAATAATAGTTTACAGTATTAAGTATAAGAATTGGTTATTGGAAACCATGATGAATGCGGCCTTAGGTCAAAGGTGTCTTTTCAGAAATCCCAATCCGCTCAACGCCGCTGGCGACCCTCATTGGCCTGAATATGACGCCACGAGTATGACGTACCTAGACATCTCCGAAGCGCACGTGACCCCCAAACACCACTTCCGGGAGCCATTCCTGACCTTCTGGACGAGCGTGGTACCGGAACTGCTCACTGCGACCTCACAGAACGCGACTTCTCCGCTTGTGTGTCCTGAGGAAATCGCTGAAAACATCATCATCGCTTTCTCCATAGTCTCCTATCTGCTATGCGCATGCGTGTTACTCGTCTGTTTATCGGTAGCGAGGGAGCCGACATTGTATATCAACAGCAAATACGCGGTGATGAAGACCCCAAACTTGAGCGCGACCCCCTCTATTTCCGGCCCAAGCGACAGCTGACTCTAAGAGTCATCATGGTTCCTGTTTTATAGCGCAGAAAATGTGAAGCAAACCCATTAAATGAGCTTCGTTCTAAGAAACTTGGGCTTAATGCATGTGAGTAAAGTGTCGTCCCAGATTAGCCTGTCCAGACCGCATGTGAGTGAAGTGTCGTCCCAGATTAGCCTGTCCAGTCCGCATGTGAGTAAAGTGTCGTCCCAGATTAGCCTGTGTTGACCGCATGTGAGTAAAGTGTCGTCCCAGATTAGCCTGTCTAGACCGCATGTGAGTAAAGTGTCGTCCCAGATTAGCCTGTCCAGACCGCATGTGAGTAAAGTGTCGTCCCAGATTAGCCTGTCCAGTCCGCATGTGAGTAAAGTGTCGTCCCAGATTAGCCTGTCCAGTCCGCATGTGAGTAAAGTGTCGTCCCAGATTAGCCTGTCCAGACCGCATGAGAGTGAAGTGTCGTCCCAGATTAGCCTGTCCAGACCGCATTTGAGTAAAGTGTCGTCCCAGATTAGCCTGCCCAGTCCGCATGTGAGTAAAGTGTCGTTCCAGATTAGCCTGTCCAGACCGCACAGGCTTACTATGGACAATACTTTCCGTCTAGAGGTCTCCTTTGAACGAAAACTTCCATAAAAGCGGAATGCACAGGCTTATCTGGAATTACACTTTATGCGCATATATTAAGCCCAATTGTCCATGAACGCGGCTCAAATCATAAACTTGTATTATTTATTTATGTTGCAGTCGGTTATGTAAATATTAATTGTGTCTGAGCAACAATCCATTTAATTCAGTCTTAGGCGCGGAGGCCCTCATAAACTTCGAAAGACACATATTTGTTTAATATAAATAATAAAGGACTACACGTGTCGATGCTAAACCCCCACATAACAAACATGTATAGTTGTTCCCACATTAGAGGTAACATAATCAAATGTAGTACTCATGTTGATTGTATTATTTATGGTAAACGTATGCCTTCATTTATAACAGAAGTTACAGTTCTACTTAAAGCTGAATAACAATCGAACATGTGTGGAACCGCGCTCTGGGAAAACGGGGCTTAATGCATGTGCGTCAATCGTTATCCGTGATTAGCTTTAGGCTAATCAGGGGCGACTCTTTCCGCCTTAACTGGATTGTCGTTTTAAAGAGACCTCATGTAAACGAAACAGTCCATACAAACGGAAAGTCCTCTGCGGCCTGCACAGGCTATAACGGGATGACTCTTCCCGCGTTTGAATTAAGCCCAGTTTTCTCAGAACGAGGCTAATATCATCTTAAATATCTCGTATCTTACGACGTAATGGCATCTGACATTATTTAAAGTTGAAAACGGTATTCAGTGATCGAATCTAATAAACAACAGACTAATGGTACTGATTTAACTTTGCCTGTACACTCTATTTAATATAAAGCGAACGCTAAATACATTTCGAGAAATTTAATACATGCTGTTAGTCAATTTGGTATTTAACTGCAAATGACAAAATGCTACAAGTAAACCGCTTTCTTTAGTAAGTACAATTACCAAGTAAGGTCAGTTTATAGAAGTGCGTAGTTCTAAAAAAGTATTATTTATTTAAACAATCATTTCCGATATTACCACGCTATTGATGGACATAAGTATGCATGTGGTGTCACAAATATTTCTCACACAGTAACCATAAAATAGACGTTGGAATACATGGTTATGTCGTGTGTGTTTAAGTGTGTACACTAAATAAGAACATGCGCCAAATATAGTTCGTTTTATATATTCAACTCTGTTTACACCGTCCATAGAGATGTCACAGGCTAAAACTTTTTACTTCCGTCGCGACCATGGACCGGTGTCCACTATGTTTCGGAACCTTCCAATGGCCGAAGCCTCTTTTGTGCCTGGACACCATGTTTTTCACGCGCCTCGATGTGTACGTTCTGAGGCATGCGCGCGCATCAGGGACCTCCCATACCCGATGTGTGACTTGGAACAAATGGTACCGGAAGGGGGCGTGTCCAAATTAGACGACAGCCAGCGAATCAAGGTGGAACAGACGCTCGAGCGCGCCCTGGCGGCCGCAGATGGTCACGTGCCGAACGAGATGAGATTGAACTCAAGGCCGCTAAGTGTTTTATTTAAAAAAAAAAATCTGATATGTTTGGTTTTTCTATTGATAGTCCAAACAAAACAACGATTCAGATCTGTAGAAATTTAACAAGCTTTAAGATTTTTGAAGTTCTATCTCTGATAGATTTTGCGATTTCAAAATTCGTGTGGTTGAATAAAGCAATACACAAACATACAGAATTCATGTCAACGCACAGTTCAACCACAGTGTGTGATTCGTTAGACAATAATGGTTGAGTATGGGGAAACTTAACTTAATTCAAGGGCACTCCGTACAGGCTCATCAGGTACGACACTGTCCGCTTTTATGGAATCTTTCATTTAAAGGAAGTCTCTTCTAAACGAAAATCAAGTTTAGGCGGAAAGTGTCGTCACTGATTAGCCTGTGTTGAATGCACAGGCTAATCGTACAAGACACTTCACGAACATGCGTTAAGTCCAGTTTTCATAAACGCGGTCCATGTATTGCCCAGTGCAATATTTATCATTGATATCATATATAATGAATATCATACTCGAGATTTACATTTCTGTTACTACTTGTGAATAGAATCTTATTAAAGTTGTTTCTAATTATTCTATTATATGGATGTATTTTTTTAAATCATCCTCGGTCACGGGGCAAACTTTACACCTAAATATTTTCCATACCGTACCATAACAAGCACATTATATTAGCGATTTTCGACAGAACCCATACGCTCGTGATTTCGCATGCGCCCGTGTTTCCCATAGCCCAGTGTTTCCAATACGCCAGTGTTTCCCATACACCCGTGTTTCCAATACGCCAGTGTTTCCCATACGCCCTTGTTTCTTTAACCCCTATTACCCAATCGCACGTGTTTCCCTCACCACATTTCCCATATATCCGTATTTTCCAATCACCCATACGATAGTGTAACACAAGTGTTTCTCATACGCCCGTGTTTCCCATACCCCGTGTTTCCAATACGCCCGTTTTTTGCCATAAGCGAGTGTTTCACATACCCCCGTGTTTCCCTCCCCCAGGTGCTTAGTAAAGCAGGACGCCACCCAGCGCTGCGTCGACTGCGCGAAGAACATACGCGGCGCCTGTAGCTCGAACGCACGCCCAGGTCAAGAGGCAAGGCACTTCATCATGACGACTGGTGGGTGGTCGGTTTCACAGTTGAAGATCTTTTCTCCCATGACTGTGCTTATGTACAGGGGAATATAACAGCGGTTAGGTGCTTGCATACCAACTACCGTATTTTTTAATGAGCCGCGCTCTGCGAAAACGGCGCTTAATTCATGTTCGTACATTCTATATCGTCCGTTCAACGCAACACACCATAAAACCGGAAAGTGTCGTCCCTGATTAGCATCTACAGACAGCACAGGCTAATCTGGACGACACTTTACACACATGCATTAAGCCCCGTTGTCCTAGAGGTAGGCGTCATATTTATTCGAACGTATATAGTTTGAATACTATCAGGAGTAAATAAATTTAGTCAAGCATGTACACATGGCTGGATGGTAAACTTGACAAAGATCGGAAGCACGACGTGTTTCTCATGAATACGTGCTTCTTCCGACGGTGCCGAAGCTTGTAAATGTTGAAACCGTAGCTATTGCTATAAGGAATAGTGATAATTTATGGGTTAACTTTTTTACGAAATATTTTGCGGAATATTCGTTGATTTTAAGTAGTTATGTTACTTAAAAATGCTTTGATAATAATTTTATGAAATAATAAAAAAATGAAGGCAATATTAGGCACTGTTTGCACACATTTTATTTAATACATTAAATGTCCATAGAATTAATTATGCTCTTTAAAGCCCGTTAGTAAGCCAATGCTTGAGTGTATATTGTTTGATGAACAATATATTTGCAAGAAGGGTCTCAGCAATGTGAAAAGGATTTTAAAATATTCAATGCTATATTTTAACCACTTCCTTAAATCATAGTCGGATCAAGGACGCGCTAGGAAAGCAGCGTAGACTAAGACGAAACGCACGTGTAGTATATACGTCACAATTTATCATTACACAAATCATGTGCAATAACAACCTCAGACATGAAATTTACTTGGAAACAGATTTAACAGAAACTGTGAAGAGAAGTATAAAAAAGGTTTATTTGGAAAATATCATCTTAAATTAAACCATCTGTACAATTAAATAAAAAATAGTCAGTCCTTACAAGTGCAGCGATTTATTGATAATTGAAAAGAGTGAGCACGTTCAAATACAATTTATGGAATATTACAAGATTTAACCTCACATTTACTGTGAAATAATCTGCCGTTTATGATACAAATGTATTTCAGCACTGTATAGTTAGAAGTTCCTCCGAAGGTATAGTGCGTTCTTTTCATTCATAAATAACACATGATTACACATAACATAAATTATACGAGTCGTTAACATATAGAGGGAGGATTATAATGCATATATATATATATATATATTGCATATTCTGTACAAAACAGCACAATATATTGTCTCGTGGAATAGGTTACTTAATAACTGGAAAACATATTATATTAAAAATACTTATTTTAACATAATTCAATGGCATATAAAACTCTCGAAGGGCGAGTGAAATAGAAAACATCAGTGTTCCGTGAGATGCAAAGCACCGGAGACAAAACACAAACTCGTATACAATAAACTCTTCACTCGTTTTTCAAATGGAATGTATAGCTACATCATGAAGTTGTATAAATTATTGATAATAATTACACAGTAAAGCGAAAGCTAATTATTTAACATATAAGGGTGTTGTTTACGGTTTTTGCATTTTGTCCAAGCTTCAGTCAAAATCATTTAAAGATTTATATTAGTGAATTGAGCATCGCCACCAAATTTAAAGAACACAAAAAAAACAAACGAGCACATTTAGATTATTCACTTTTCGCGTTTGTAATTCTGTATAGTTTTATAAATTTCCAATTATGAAGCAAATGTAAATTTGTAATGTTGTCTACGTGCTTAGTGTTATGTCACTCTCCTTTCGTCTTGAATCTGTGACAACTTGTTTGATAATTGTCACTTTGATAAAATGGTACTCCAGGAAATAGACATTCGATAGTGATCTTCATATATTGTGCTAGGTACCGATTCACATTGTGTAATATCAATACCGTCCTGCTGTTTTATCCAGTTACAAATATCCGTCTCATTGGCAGCTATATTACAGCCAAACAATACACAACGCACACACGCGTTCCGTGATTTTGACCATTCCACCATTGACTTTACATCTTGAGCGGAAACATAGCTGTCTCGATAAACTACCTTTCTGATCGATTCAGGAAGAGAGGACAGCAGTGTAACCGCAAGATTTGTCCCATATAATATAAGCGTGTGTAGACTAGTCAGGGTTGGAAGAGCTGCACAGAGAAGGTCAATTGATTCAAACCAACTCAGATGTAGACGTGTAATGTTTTTACCAGTGATGGACATTGATTGTAAGATGCGCCCCTCTGATAATGGTGTTGGAAGAGATATAGAACACGAACGCATATAGGTGCAGTCTAAATTACTTAAAACGGTATTTGTTGCACAAAATAAGCTCTTGAGCTTAAGACCCTGTAGGTCTAATTGAAGGTCTGAGTGACTCGTGTCTGTAAGCCGCAGATACGACAATGATTCTCTCGATTGCGAAATAATTTCCTGTACACGATTTAATAACTGTTGAGAATTGGAAAAGTAAAATGCATCCATGCTTGTGATGTTTGAGATGTTCATATCTATTAACGTATTTAAAGCATCGATTTCCTTGATGGTAGGTCTTCTATAATCATCAAGTGATATATGAGTGAGTGTCAGTTGTAAGCACGGCTGTTTATTCGCCAACCTTTCAATAAAGCCACCCAATAAAATTCTTTGTGCTAAATAAGGCGTGGAAAATAGATCCATCTCCTGGTCTGAAATAGAAAGCAGCTGGCTTTTCATGTCGCTTGTTATGACATCCATCATGTGCTTTGACATTCTTTCAGCCACTGGAGCACACATTCCACACGTAAAGATAAATAACTGACCGATGTCCAGAATAGACTCACCATCACAATTCACCCTCTGTATGTCTTTCAGGATGTCTTCAATATCCGTCTGATTAATTGCAATATGCATCGATGCTAGAAACTCCTGAATAGTTTTGTGTACAAACATGTATGGAATATTCTTTTGCGGGCTAAGCGCCAACGATTTTTTCTTTGTGATAATCCCTGTCTGAAGTAAGTAATCAAGTTGTGTTTTCGTCATGTGGTTTGCGATTGTGTTTTCCGCAAAGACTAGCGACGATTGTTTACTAGAGTCTGTTAGTGTTTTAAACGCAAGCGCACTTGCAGAGCGAACCAGCGACCCATTAGCCGACATATACTTATTTTTTCCGGTTCCAAATATGTGTTCTATTTCTTTAACGCAAATTTCTTCAGTGTCAAAATCTTTAATTTGAAGTTTGTGCAACCCCTTGGCTATGTGCATATCTAGCATATTCATGTATATAGCACATAATGAATCTTCCATTAAACGTCCAACGTAAAACTGATGAACGAGTTGCACACAAATAGCTGGTATTGTCATGAGATTTATCATGTTTTTGTTCTTTAATTTCTTCAAGAAATCATTGCATTTGCTTTGTTGAGCCTTTTGCAAAATACCGTCTTTCTCAGCTAAAACATTAATGACATTTTCCGCCAAGGTTTGGTAGTTCGCAACGCCGGAAATTTGGAACATACGCGTTAAGCTATCGCTCACCCTGCGGTTGGCAAGTTTCCACGGTCGTGCGGTTATAATGTTGGTAATGTTTTTTCGCTGTAAGTACAGCGGCATACTCCGGTCTTTACCGCACCTGCAAGCATAGTCACATGGCCGAGGAAAGGATAAATCGGGGTGGTACCATTCGTCTGCGGCGTCTGTAAGAACAATGCATTTATGTTCCCAGACACTGTCATCCCAAGGTAATTTGTTGCTTTTTATTGCATCCTCGACCATCTGACTGACGTTACACATTGATCCACTGTAATCACGTAATGACACAAAGAACAGAAATGTGTAGTCTCGCAAAGCGTCAAGATCGCTGAAATGTGTTTCTTTCGACGTCTCCTTGCTGGAAGTGGTCATTGTCGGGATATTTGTTTTAGTGCTGATAATATTTTCCGAATGGACATTACACCAATCAAGAACCAGTTTTGTTGAAAAGGTCGTTTTGCCACAACCCGGATCGCCTTGGATGTAAATTGTATTAATCTGATTCCCGTCACGATGAAGCAACTCTTTGTAGCAACTCACGTCGGCTTCCCCCCTTGATGTATTGTCCGTCTCAATCCCGCCACATCTATCTTCCTGGCCTCTCTTAAGTTCGTTGATGGACGGGGGAACGTAGATCCGTTCTAAAGGTACATCTATGTCAGGATCCAGCATCGACACCGGCGCGACACAATTCGACTGGTACTGTTCTATTAACCAGGCCTTAATTTCTGCAAGAAATAAAAACATAGGTTGTATACTGATATTTAAGGTAAACAAATAAATGCAACATGTAATTTTATATGCCACTGAATTTCCTCAGATGTTCCCACTATTAAGATATTCTTATTCCAACAAGATTGTAAATCTTGGCATATAATCTATATGTCCCATCTGTACCATTGTCTCTGTATTTGATATGGGAGTTTTCTTCCTTATTGTATAATTTCAAAAACTTGACATGTCTATGATAAGAAAAAAGACCAGAACTACTTTACAGAGAAAACTATAGTTGTCGTGCGTATTTAATGATAAAACGTTATATTCCATTAACATATATAACACCTACTGAATAATGGACTGTCTCTTGCAAATGGACTCTCAATCGATGCGCCCGGTGCAATGTCATTGCCAGTTCTTCCTGGATCTTGGTCCGAGTCCAAGCCCTTGCTTGCACGTTTGCTTTTTATGCATGAATTTTCTTCATTTGTCCTCTTTATAATCGCAATTTGTTCTTCTCCAGCTTTTATGATTTCTGCAGTGATGCTTTTGCCCGTGTTCTCCATTGTAACTACAAGTTTGTCCTTTTCGTCTAAGAGAATTCTTTTGATTTCTTCTGTCAAACTTTCTTTGAATGCTTCAAGAATCTTCGTTACATCTTCGTCTGTTATAGCCAGTGTATTGTTCTTCAACTGTAAAATTTGAAATCAATATAGATCAAATCCAACAATTAATACTTAGATTGTTTGTGAACGTTTGTTTTAAGTTTAAATACAGATTTTTTTACCCTTTTTTAACTCCAATAAAAAAACTTAATTCAACGTTAACCAATACATCAACTGTTATTGTCGTGCCTGAAATATCCCCCTCCCTCAGGCTTCTTTGTCACAGGGCAAAGGCAGTTCAGTTTTAAGAACTGGTTTCCCAACTATGCAGGCTACATACCTATGAGGTTTTGTCTTGATTACTGATATTCTATTCAAGATATAAAGTTGACAAATTTTCAGTATGATAATTCACAAGGACAATTACTGTGAAATTATTAAAGCAAGAGTGACAGGCTATACAGTTAAAAGTCGATACCTCTTTTCCGAAATATACTCAGGACACAATTCAAGTAAAAACAATAAATACAATAACTTTGAAAATACTCTATTGCTGAAATAGTTAATCTTTTTGGATGAGACTTGGTCCGATTGTTTTAAAACAAGTTTAACCATATTTATTTATGCTCGATTGCATGGAAAGCCTAAGGCTTATTGATATAATCTCGACTCCGTTCCCTGGGTAGAATCAGTACTTGGTGTCGATACGGAGAATCTAAAAAACTCTTCAACAATGGAGATCAAATCCTTGAAATACCGGACGCAAGGCGGACACCATATCCACCACGCCACAGCGACCGCACGGAATCCGACTGTTTATCTTGACAATATCTTTCCAGAGTTCAAGTCAAAATACCAGGTCATCATGCCATACCGTAGAAATATCCTAAAATCTGTCTAGAGGCCACATGTACGTCTCAAATTTTGCCGAGAATTTTTAAGAGAGTTATTTTGGATAATATTTAAGCTTAGCTCCAATTTAGGTGACGAAAATCGAAAAGCTAGTTAACCAGGTAAAAAACATTGTTTCCATTCAAGAAGACTCAATCTTGATAAAAAAAACGTTATTTTTCTCAAAATATGTATTTTTATATCATGCCAAATTTTACGTTAAATCTTAAAGAAAACTTGTTACTATAGAAGCCACATCAATGACTAAACCATAATTAAACTTAATCAAAATATTATCTTGACAATATCAAGGCCGATTGTTAATTTAATATAATACTATTCTAGAAGCAATTTGTATGACTCAGTCTTGATGATACAGTGTAAGTATCTATATTTTGAACAAAACTTCAAAGCAATGTTTGAATTAAGTGAGGTGAAATAGTACGGCACCCGGTCATGTCTTTGACAACTGGTTAACCTAGAACTCAGGTGAGCGCTTCAGATCAATCATCGCTTTATTTATCTTGAATATACCCCTTGATCTTGGATCAAGTGAATGGACTACTCTACGCGATACTTTATGGTTGTCATTTCTGCTTTTTAATGTCTATCTATCTTTGCTGGATAACTGTGCAGTATACTTTCGACAAAGACCTAGTTGTTAAGAATTCTTATTGTTGACACTTATAATGAACTTGGAACTATCGTTCTAATATTTAATCACATGACCCTTGCGATTTCAAAGAAGATGTTCAAAGTTATTTAGTATATATTACCTAATAATTCATGTGACCTCTGGTCCAGTTAACATCATATGTGCATGATTTTAACAACTTTAGTAAATGACCACAATGCTATGTTAAATATCAAATAGTAAACCACTGACCTTTGCTCTTTTAGGGAATATATTTAAAGTTATTTACTATATACGTCTATTCATCACTTGACCCCTGGGGCTTGGCAAGGATATAACACGGGGCATTATTTTAACAAACGTAGTGGATTACCAGTCTTACTGTCTACAAAGTTACACAACCAATATAACAAACCCCATTACCTTTCAAGTTTCATACAAGATTTTACAGTTTTAAAAAAAACATATATTTCATGAAGATTAGGGAAATGTGGCTTCTAGAGTGTTCACAAGGTTAACCATAAAAGGAATGGTTTGCGATAAACCGGAACCATTTTACAACTTAGCCAAGACATCTTTTAAACACATGCGCCGACGAATATTCAAGAAGATTCGACTATAAATGTAACTTATATTGTTTGTTTACAACCTTTTTCCTCAAATTGACCTCATACATTGGTGGTTGACCTAACGTGACCTCGTTTCGAATTCGGCAAAATTATCATTTAGACAAATGATCAGACACAGTTACATACAGATTTGATAAAAACATGCTGCTAACAGTGTTAACTAGGTAACATGCCTTTAAGAGTGTTACTATGTAAATGTTGACATGCCTCTAAGCGTGTAAACTAGGTAAATGTTGACATGCCTCTAAGAGTGTTAACTGGGTAAATTTTGATATGCCTCTTAGAGTGTTAACTAGGTAAATGTTGACATGCCTCTTAGAGTGTTAACTGGGTAAATGTTGACATACCACTAAGAGTGTGAACTAGGTAACATGCCTCTAAGAGTGTTAACTAGGTAAATGTTGACATGCCTCTAAGAGTGTTAAGTAGGTAAGTGTTGACGTGCCTCTAAGAGTGTTAACTGGGTAAATGCTGACATGCCTCTAAAAGTGTTAACTAGGTAAATGTTGACATGCCTCTAAGAGTGTTAACTAGGTAAATGTTGACGTGCCTCTAAGAGTGTTAACTAGGTAAATGTTTAGTGCCTCTAAGAGAGTTGAAAGAGTAAATGTTGACATGCTTCTAAGAGTGTTAACTAAGTAAATGTTGACATGCCTCTAAGAGTGTTAACTAGGTAAATGTTGACATGCCTCTAAGAGTGTAAACTGGGTAAATGTTGAAATGCCTCTAACAGTGTTAACTGGGTAAATGTTTAGTGCCTCTAAGAGAGTTGAAAGAGTAAATGTTGACATGCTTCTAAGAGTGTTAACTAAGTAAATGTTGACATGCCTCTAAGAGTGTTAACTAGGTAAATGTTGACATGCCTCTAAGAGTGTAAACTGGGTAAATGTTGAAATGCCTCTAACAGTGTTAACTGGGTAAATGTTGACATGCCTCTTACAGTGTTAACTAGGTAAATGTTAACATGTCTCTAAGAGTGTTAACTGGGTTAATGTTGACATGCCTCTAAGAGTGTTAACTAGGCAAATATTGACATGCCTCTAAGAGTGTTAACAAGGTAAATGTTGACATGCCTCTAAGAGTGTTAACTAGGAAAATGTTGACATGCCTCTAAGAGTGTTAACTGGGTAAATGTTGGCATGCTTCTTAGAGTGTTAACTAGGTAAATGTTGACGACGGTCTACAAACGACTTACAAAGCATGTTGTTAGCACAATGTGTCCAGGCGAGTTAAGACGTGCATAATGCTACCTTATGAAATTGCAATTCTTTAATGGAACGCATTTTGTAATGTTTGTACAGTTTGTAAAGTCTGTACCATATAATGTACCCTTTTGACCTACCTGTGTTAATTTGTCCACTGCAGACTTCGAAGCAGCCTGGTGATCGGCATGTTTAAGGCTCTGCAACAACGCTACTAGAGTGTCGATGGCTCGGTCACTCTCCTGTTGAGTCATGGCGTTCGAGGGCGCATGGCGAACGTCACGCCCAATATCTCTAGCCTGAAATATCAATTTGTCATTTCCTTTGTGTCCAATAATTCATTAGCATGAGTGCTCGCATGATTTGTTTATTGTTGTATGCATTCTGTTTTATAATGTCAACTTAAAAAAAAAAGATAAAGAAAGAAAGTCAATTACTTATTCATAAGTATACACATCATACAGTACAAGTAGGTATTCATTAAAAGATCTGGAATCTTCAAGCATCGTACCATCAACTATTTGTCTGTTGCTTAATTATGGTTCACATATTACGGACAAAAGACCGCATATGAATAAGAGCTTGTGAAAACTGATGTATCTGTTTTTTCCATGTTTATAAGAATGTTAAATAAATAATATGGATGAAATTACATTATGTTTGTTTGTATTTAAATCTTGAATAGACGCTACAAACTAAATGTATGCAGTTAAGACTGTCATTTATGAATTGCTACAAAATTGCTAGTATTTTTAGTGGCGACTGAATTCAAACTAGGCGACAAAGGTATGTGAAAGAATATTAAAACTCTGGGAGATACGCACATTTATGAAATGTTTCATTCGCGAAACAAGCATGGTGTCCTTCAGTGTAGCATTTTAATAAATTGATAATCATTACAATAAAAATTGATTTGACAAGTGACATTATTTTGATTATCTATGTTTAATCAGTATATGCTAAAATCAACAGTTTTAGCCAGCTTTAGTTGAATAAGACATTATACAATTACATTTTTCTGGGTAGGACCGGTATTTGGTGTCTTAAGGGTGATCTAAAGAACGTTTCCACTTAAAGGATCAATACAGAGATCTCCGAGTCGCTAAGCAAACACCTTAACCAGTATGTCGCAGCCACAAAACTGTCGTGGAATTCTAGAGGCTTAAACAGCACACAATAATTGCAAAAGCTTGGTAGATTAATAACGCTTTATCAAGCAAAATATGAGTATTGAGTTTTTTTATGCATTATTATTTATTATTGAAACAATTATAAAGTTATGTACACAATAATGTCCAAATTTGTATTATTATACATGGGTATCAAATTAGCTTTTGCCAGTAAATTAGGTAGAACATATGTTCATATTATATTGAATTATATATTTATTCCGTGTATGTAGGTATAATCTGTTAACATCCCTGAGAGTTTTTGCCAGATATTACGATCATTCTCAAATTATCCGCTAATCTATGTAATTTATTTAATAAAAACGTTTAGAATAGTTTCTGAATAGCTTAGTTGTTAGCCTATGGTAGAGTACATAAAAATTCCTATGATTTAGGATCATAAAAGGAAAGTATTAAACAATCAAATTCGTATTAACTATACACACATATTTTAATTTAATTGTAAAGTGTTCATGTTAAGATAACTAGACCGTCTGCAATAATATTACCTTTGTGCAGACATTTTCCGTTATTGTCAGGTCCTCCGCAAAATATCTTTGAAAGAATTCACAGTTGTATATGACATTTACTATGCCATTGAAGTCGGTATCTTCTGCTTGATTTACGTCTTTGTAGCCGTCTTTTGAGAGATAACATTTTGCAATCTGCCACGAGTGTACACACCATTTGCACGCATCGGTGTTTACCCAGGTGGGGCCTTGAAAGCTTTTTGGCTTTGAACGATTGCGGAATCGGTGATTTTCTACAATTTCAGTACATATGTCATTACATAAATTGTTACTTGGGGCAATTCTGCGGCTTGTAAATTGCATGAAATGCGCATTTTCTGTATTTGCAGCATTTATTATCGGTATCACAGGCAGCACGTTAGGAGTGTGACACTGACTGCAGACAGCGTTCTCCAGGATTCCGTGTTTTCGGTTTATCTCTTTACGGATCGTATGATAAAATTCGTGTATAGCCTCTTTTACAATGTGGAGCAGGCAGTCACGTGTGATGTTCATACCCATGGCCGCCTTAAACCAGTTCTGGGTTTCCGGCTTTCGAAAGACATCCCGGTAATCCGACATTTTTGTTACAATTGTTTATTTGCAATTATCTGCAATCATCTGTAAAAGGGTGAAACAGCCTTTTTAATTAAAAAATATTTAAGTCAAGTCAGCCGTTATTTTAGTGGAAACAGTTCACATCAGAAAATATAAATTTTAAAATCGAAAGTGCACCAAATATGTATTCAGACCTTTGAAAATGTATTTTTAGCTCATTTATATTCAATGATTATACTTCAAACAACTTACCGGTACGTCAATTCCCCATATAGAGAACTACACATCCATAACTCGCTAAATATTGATCATGTTATGATGAACATTGATAATTAAGTTGACCTATTAACTGTGAGTGTTCGTGTTGCAACGCGGAAGTAATATCAAAGGTAGACAAATAAAGATTTACCATCTCTTTGAAGCGATAATCTCCCCTATTGATCAGAAGCTTCTTCAATCTATCGCTTTAAAAGATTTGTGTTAGGGGAAATTCAGCCAATATTGCAAGTATTCAAATAGAATGAAAAATATTGATTAAACTAGGATTAGGAAATTAGGAACGTTTAAACATGTAAAGATGTATTCAATGTATAAACATTGTAGACTTATGTATAACCATTAATAAATTTAAAAAGTTTTTGTTTAATAATTGGGAACACATTCACAATTACTTGACAACATTTATTCTAATCATTGAATTATCCGCTTGCTACTTTAAGAGTCTAATAACATCAAGCTACTTGTAATAGAGTGGGCGTATGGTGTAAATTCGTTCATTCCAGCTATTTACTAGGAGATAAGTTGGCTAGCTTCATAATGAACATACAACATCCGCCTTCTTTATTTATATAGATATATATAGTTGTTATATCATTTTACTTTGATGTTATCAATTTATTGCCGACAATAATAGATTTTCAGTTACCTCTTGATATGGATTCGAGCTTATGATTGTTCCATAGCCGTATAAGGTTCTGCTGCTTTCTTTTTGTCTTTATACAGGGTGCAAAATCAACGGGGTTTTCAGGGGTTTACACACGGGCTGGACAGATTGTCATCACATCGTAAAGAACTTTATTTTTGCAAATATCTTAAGTTATTGAAATACGTTTGCAAAAACTTACTTAAAGTGCATAAAAGAAGTTTTTCTTGCAGTTTGTGCCGATATCTTAAGGTATAAGAATAAATCCTTAAATACCTCTGAAATCGGTGAAGAAATTTCAAGTTGCGTTAAACATTATCGTGTACAATAAATGCAGTAAAAATGGATATTTTGAACAAGGACACATGCTTATTACATAAAGTCATTCTTATGCATTTCACTTTGCCATACGCAGCATAATTTTTGTTCTTTATGCGCTAGTTGAAATTCTTAAGAAAACTAGTTTTAAAAAGTTATTTGAAATAAAGCATCACTTGCCGTCAAATAAATCCAATCAAGTTAAAATATGGAACCCCCAAAAGTCACGTGATTCTGCACCACGTATACGAATCTGAACAATCCTTTTACTGTTCTTTCAACTTGACCCAACTTGACCTTGTGACTGGTGGTGGTATGGACTAAATGTGGCGTGTTAGATCCCATATCCCTTTGTCCTATTTTAGTTTTTAAAAAGGGTATCAATTTCAGGCACAACTTCGGTTCGAATTCAGTTTTCAATAATTAGCGATTTCACGCATCAAATTTAATTCGTGCTTTCTAATATTGATAATATCTGTTCATGTTGCGTTGCGTGTTCAACGTTGAGGAAACATTCGATACAAGCTAATCGGAGACGACACTTTTCGCCTACACTGGATTTTTGTTTAGAAGAGACCTCCTCTAACGAAACATCCATACATACTTAAAGTGTCGTCCCTGATAAGCCTGTGCGGACTGCACAATACTTATCTGGGA